>NC_090319.1:392901681-393096760 GCF_040869045.1 Eurosta solidaginis
AACTTAAAAAGCGTTTATTAACCTTTAGCAATTGCCCACTGGAATCGCCTCGTTTCATAAATATTCAGAATCCGCAAAAAATCAAATGAAAATAAGACAATAAATTTTTTTTTATATGGTCTTGCAAATGTTTGATAGGCTATTTTACACTTTCACTGGCAACGTAAATATTCTCCACCTGAAACCGGAAAGTGGTTGATTTAAATTTACAACAGCATCCCCAAAATTACAACAATTAACTTATATACATACATACGTACATTCTTACATATTTTTTGTATGCATTACAGATTCCCTGGAAGATCAAGAGGGTGGAGCTATGTACATATCGTGCGATGTCTCAAATGGCGGACCAGTGGAACCCGAAACGGGATATGTGCCCAACAATCCATTATTCGGTCTGGCGTTGGATAGTCCACAGGTAGGACAACGGTTTACGAAAAAAAAAACTATAAAGTGAGGAATTAAGAAAAAGCCAACAGTAAATGTGTCAGAAGTTTAATTGTGATTATCGCGTATTGTTCGGTATTTAGAATCAGTGAATTTATTCCGCTTTATTCTGATTATGGATATGATAGTCGTTCGATAGTTTTAGTTCCATTCTTCTGTTTTCTTTCTTTTCTTAAAATTACATCTTATATTTTCTAACTAAAAGATTGATTGGAAAAAATCATAGTTTTGAAAATGTCAAAGGAAGGAGTCAGTCCTTGTTTTGAAAGCCTCTTATTTCGGCCATAACCGTTTAGACGGTTAAGCGCCAATTAAGTAAGTAAGTAAGTATTTCGGCAATTATAATAGGGTAGAATAATATTTTTTAGTAATTGACATAAGTACAAGGGCTTGAAGATAAACAGTTGTTAAAAAAATATTCTGCTGTGACGAAGCACGCTTGTAACAGTAACCATTTTTTTTCAAAAAATCTCTAAAAGGAATCCAAAAAAAATGTTTTCATTCGTAAATTTGTAATATTTATGAAAATAACCTTAACCTGGGCTTCGGAGGAAAAATGGTCATTTGATACATACTCAATTTCGTATGAATTTATATAACTTATTTTAATTTCAATATTTTTCGCAGAGAATTTGGAATAACCACAGTAAGTTATGGATCTTGTAAATACTTACGGTGGTAAGTATTTCACGTATGTCATTAGACCGTTTCACAGTTTTAGAGCTATCCTTATTATAAAACTGGATTTCGATCACGAATCGTAACACCCCATGCAAGCCCAGGTCTACTAGGTCTCTGAATATTTTTTAAATTCACATTAAGCTTTGCTTATGTAGAAAAAACCGAAAAGGTATAATTGTTCTCTGTTTGGGCACTTATTACGATCCGTAATCTAAACTCATTTTTTAAATCACAATAGCTCTGAAATTATCGGATTAATAACAGACATATGTGAATTATCGACAAATAGTACTCGTTAGATTCATAATTTATTATAATTTTTAAAAATAGTTTGACAGTTGTAAAGCTTTTGTTTGAGTGAAAATGGTTTCCAGTCATTGATCGTCATTTTTGATGTTTTTACGCAATTTAATATTAAAAAAAAATGTAAAGAGGAGAACTGAGTCGCAATCCAAGGACGACAAATACGAACTAAGCGATGCGTCGGACTCGGGGAGCGAGAGTAGTGCTGATTCAGTGAACTCCGTGTTGGAGAAGCACATAAATGAAAACGGAGTAGAAGAGTGGAGAAGGGTACGGAGCAGAGGAAGTAAAAGAGCTCTCTCGCAGTACCGTGCAGCACTAAGAATTGCACAACGCTTGGTAGCAGTGGTCGACCCAACAGAAGTGGAGATCGAACTCTTGGAATGGGCAAATGAAGCGGTAGAAGTAGGTCGAAGGCAGTTCAAAAGGTTTGCTGCGAGAAACCCTCGGATCTGCAACCGGTACGAGGAGGAAGAAGCATCGAATGGCAGAATGAAGCGGCAACGTTCAGCGGAAGGCGACAAGCCTGCTTTCAAGAGGTAGTCCTAGAGCTGCGAGGCAGGGCAGTCGCATAGAAAAGACAAGTAGGCCCAAAGCTGTAAGACAGATGGGCTCCAATAGCGAGGTAGCAACTACCTCGAAAGCTGCGAGTCAGAGGGAAGTTCCAACTACGGAAGTAGGAGATAAGCCAAAGGGAGATAACGCTAAGACTACGGCTTTCTCGGAGGTGCCAAAGGGAGATAACACTAAGACTCCTTCTTTTCCCGAGAAGATGAGTGATGTAGCAAAGCAGTCACTGACTGTGGCGCTGGTTGATCGTAGCAGTCCTTTCAGACAAATGACTACTGAAAGGTGGAGATCTGTGGAAAGGGAGCTTATTAGCTTAATGCTTAAGATGATGCGGGAACAACCAAGTAAGCCCCTTCCAACCTTTGATTCGGGGGGATGGTATAATGGTGTGAAGACGATAGCGTGCGACAATATCGCGAGCTTGCGGTGGCTGGAGGAAGTGGTTCCAAACCTCCAAAGGCAAGGAACGAACGCGCGGTTTGAGGTGGTGGATAAAACGCAAATCCCCACGGTACCAAAAGTTAAGGTATGGATACCATGCGTGATGAAGTCGGAGGATACACTGCGACTTCTGCAGAATCAGAATCCGAACATACCGACACAGGATTGGAAGGTACTTTCTGTATCTCGGCCTACCGAGGATTTTCAGTTCTACATCTTCCAAATAAACACGCAGGCGGAGGATATTTTGTACACGCAGCTTGGCAAAATGTCCTTTGGTACATGCGACTCAGGAAAAGTAGTTCCGAGGATAAAAACCCTAACACGCTAGAGATGGGCGAAGTCGAAAAGGACCTCAAAAGCCTAAGGGAAACAAGACAGGTGGAGGTCCCCGACGTCACCACGAACGTGCTAGAAGAGGACCAACCGCTAAATGGTGCTCTGACTCGCACAGAGGAACACCCGGCACAACAGCCACGAGAGGCTGAAGGGGGCCTCGAATACTCTAAACCAAAAGGGCAAGGGGAGGACTACGACGTCAAGACGAAGGTGCTGGAGGGGGACAAACAGCCCAATGGTGCTGCGAGTCCTACTGCTAAACCTCCAACACAGTAAATTGGCGTCGAGCGAACTCCTCCTAACCCTTGAGGAGGGTTCGTTTGACGTTGCGCTGATCCAGGAGCCGTGGCTCTCATCGGGAGGAAAGGTTTCTGGACTTAGCGCGCGGGTTTGGCGTTTACTACGCGCAAACGGAAGGACGGGTGCGAGCTGTAGTAATGGTAAGGAAACAGCTGCATTCATATATGCTGCCTAATTACACCACTGAGGATCTCGTAGCGGTGACCGTTGAGCAAAAGAATAAGCAGGCATTTATCCTGGCATCCTGCTACATGGCCCATGCTGCGGAGGTTCCACCGATGGAGTGCAAAAGGCTAGTACAGGAGGAAGGACTCAAAGGGCGGTTGGTCATAGGCGCAGATGCAAATGCGCACCACAATGCGTGGGGAGGAGCAGATACGAACGAGAGAGGCGAATCTCTATTTTGTTACATCCTGCAAACCAATTTGCAGATAGCCAACAGGGGAAATGTCCCTACATACATTGGTCCAACATCCAGTAATGTTCTGGATATTACATTGAGCTCCGAGCGTGATATATCAAGGTATGATTGGATGGTTCTTGATAGACCATCCTTCTCCGACCATGCGTATATCAGCTTCAGCATCCCCCTAAAGAGGGTAGAGAAGGGAGGAACCTTTAGAAACCCTAGGTCAACGAAGTGGAAACAAAACTGGGACAACCCAAAGAGGTTGCTAATGTAGAGGAACTGGAGGAGTCGAATGAATTCCTAACAAGGACGTTTATGACTGCGTATAACAAAGCTTGCCCTCTAAGAAGATTCAGAGGAAAAGCAAAGCCGCCATGGTGGAGCAATGAGCTGAGTCTTCTAAGAAGACAGGTAAAAGAAATGTTTAAGCTCGCAAAGACCGCGGAAAGCGAAGCGCGTTGGGACGAGTACAGGGATCTACTGAGGATCTACAAGCGTGAAATTACCAGGGCGAAGAGCAACTCATGGACAAGTTTCTGTACGGACATGGAGTGCTCCAGCGACACAGCACGGTTGAAAAAAGTCCTAGCAAAGGGAAACATATTCCAGGGACTAATAAAAAAAGAGAACGGGGAATGGTCACGTAATAGTGAGGAATCCATTGAGGTGCTTCTCGATATACATTTCCCATCGGGAGACGGTTTAGAAGAGCCAGCAGACATCACTCACACTTCGATCACGGAGCTAGTAGTGCCGGGCTTGGTGACTGATACCAAGATCGAGTGGGTAGTGAAGACGTTTTCTAAGCTTAAATCGCCGAGCCCAGGTGGTATATTCCCGGCCATGCTACAAGTCTCAAGTAGGGCGGTCGTGGAATGGCTTAAAATAATATTCGATGGGTGCATAAGACTGAATCACTCTTGGAGAACTGCTCGTGTAGCTTTTCTACCAAAGGCGGGGAAATCGGTCACGTGTATCCCAAAATTATAGACCCATTAGCTTAACATCATTTCTGCCCAAAACCTTTGAGAGGCTGATAGATGTGTACATAAATTCAACGTGGATGAAAAGCTGCTCTCCACAACACAGCATGCGTACACCAAAGGCAAGTCGGTAGACACCGCATTGCATAGGGTGGTAATAAGCATAGAGAAATCCCTGGAATGTAAGGAGTATGCTCTAGTAGTCTTCTTGGACATCCGGGGCTTTCAATAATGTTGCAAAATGGGCGATTATGGATGGTCCTAATTACATTAAAGTACATCTTGCCTTAATCAGATGGATCGGCTGCATGTTAAATTGCAGAAAGATTACATCACAATGGGGATTGTACGAGGCCACGAAGCCAGGGACAGGGGCACGCCGCAGGGAGGGGTGCTATCACCTCTGCTATAGACGCTGGTCATCAACCAACTGCCCAGGCAATTCGATGAGGGACCCGTAAAACTTACGGCTTACGCAGGTGACGTTGCAATTGCCATAAGTGGAAAGTGCCTTCCAACGATTAGTTCTTTGATGGATCGGGCGCTTCGGGATATTCATACCTGGGCATCTGATGTCGGGTTGAAAGTCAATGCGGAGAAGACGGATATGGTCTTGTTTACAAAGAGGTACAAGGTCCCAAACTGGACCAGGCCTAAGTTAGGAGGGTGACCTTACAGGAGAAACCTTGCACAAAATATCTAGGAATCATCCAAGAGAGTAAGCTGTCATGGAAGCTCAACGTGGAGGAGAGGGTCAAGAAGGCCTCAACGGCACTCTATGCATGTAAAAGAATGCTGGGGTGTACGTGGGGCCTATCGCCCTTTCTTTCTCATTGGGTTTTTACAGCGATTGTAAGCCCTATTCTATACTATGGAGTTCTTGTTTGGAGGAAAGCCCCACAAAAAACAACATACTTCAAAAAATTTGGGGGGGGGGGGGGGTATGCAGACTATCGATGCTTAGCATTACGGGAGCCCTGAAAACAACCCCGACGGCTGCACTGTATGCCATTCTGCACATTCCACCTGTAGACCTGGTAGCAAAGAACAAAGCATTAACGACCGCAAGCAGGCTCGGTGATTTGGGGCATCTTGAGCGCCGACCATATGGCCATAGTAGTATAGCATCATCAATCACAAGACGAACAGACTACCTGATTCCCTATCTGCGCTTCGAGGGAGATCTTAAGGCCACAATATAGGTGGACGGTTGGCGCAAGGGTGCGCAAATGGTGGACGAGGCGATACATGTGTACACAGATAGTTCCAAAGTTGTAACCAAAGCAGTAGAAACCCTGGAAGAGAATAGCTTAAGCTGCAACCGTGTTAACTTTTATATTGACAGTCAGGCAGCAATTAAGGCAATAATCTCGCATAGCACAGCATCTAAATGTGTGTTAGAGTGTAAGCAGAATCGGGACAGGGAGAGGCATACATCTATATTGGGTCCCAGGGCATATGGGAATAGATGGGAATGAAAAAGCGGACGAACTAGCTAAAAAGGGCGCATCCCTTGAAGCTTGCTCCGTAGACGTCCCAATTATATTGGGCGAGATTAAGCGATGGTGAGAGGTGCACATGATCGACCAAGCGGGAAAGGCGTGGGTTCAAGCGCGGGGCTCTAAAGTGTCGAAGATTATGTGTAGGTCTTACAACCTTAGACTAACACAGTTGCTTCTATCATTAAAAAGAGAGGACTGTACACTCATGACAGGTATTCTGACTGGACACTGCCTTCTGGCGTCACATGCCTTTAAATTAGGCGTGGTCAGTGATAGCAGAAGCAGGAAGTGCGGGTTGGAGGAGGAAACGATCGAGCATGTTCTGTGCTCGTGCCCTGCACTTGCCAGGCTAAGACTCCAGCTATTAGGAGTGATACAGCTGTCAGATCTAGAAGCAGCAAGTGCCTTAAATCCTAGGAAGCTTCTAGTATTTGCCAAGAGGACGGAGTTATTTTATAACATAGGTCCTGGTTTTTGATAGGGTTTTCAGTTTGGTCATTAAAATAAACTTCTGGTAACACTACGGACTCAATCAGTCTATGTGAGGTCCTCATGGACCGGCCAGTTCAACCTGACCTAACCTAATATTTAAAAATCAATCTCCAAACGAAAGGAATTAAAAAAAACTTAATTTTGTTTTTGTTTGAGAAAAAGCATAAACCAGGTGAAGTAAATAAAAAAAGACAGAAGATGTACGCTATCTGAAATGGTATGGATGTATGGACCCCCTTTGAAAAAATAGGAGTTGAAAAATAAATACCTTGCTACGAAAGCCATTACAGAAACAGCTTTTTGCAGCATATCAGTGCCACCTAACGCCAGTGCAAAAGGGGATACACAGGATCCAGTGCGAGCTTATATTACTTTTGGCATCGAATAAAAATAAAAAACATAAACGGTGATAAGCAATAAAATCCAATAATGCGTCTAAAGTAAACTGACCTCAACTTCAACTGCAGTTGAAGCTTTCAACGAAAAATCGGGCATAAAAGGGAGAGGTGTTATCCACTGTAGTAACTTTGGGTAAATGGGTTTCGGGTTTGATGAAAAGTTTTACAGTCACACTTGGAAGTGATTGTAATACTTTTAAATGTGTTTCCATCAATAAAAATCCATAGTTATTTCCATATGCTCTTCTAATATATCGTACAACTTGATCAGGAGATCCGCTAAACGCTCTTGACATTCGAATTCATGATGTATTACTAATGTTACCAAGTTATTATTTACTAAAATATGACAGCGGATATAATAGCCTCGCGGCAGTCGGCCTAGAACCAGAAGATGCTGTTCCGATCGAGCCAGATTCATAGATTCTAAATTACAATCCATTACTGTAACATTTCACTTATCTTAGTGGTCTTATTTTTAGAACAAAACAACAACAGCGAGTTAAAATTTTTGTGACTATATTTAGAAATCCATTGTTTTAGCGAAGTCTTTACATAAATAAGGTATAATACGACAGTTTTGGTGTTCTTGTTGTAGAAATGATAAAAACTTTCCTCGACAGTCTTCGGTAGCGCTGAACAGGCGAAAATCCTTGTTGGATACGATATGAAGACAAATAGTTTGTTTTAACAAAGACCTATTTCAATTTATATAAAACAAATTTAACATCTATATGAACGTAATAGTTTAGCACGGCCTTACTTATGGAAGCCAACACCAATGATACCCAAATTATGAATCTCTATAATTAAATACAGTAAAGGTCCATCGATATTCACCTTCTGGATTATGTGAAAAAAAGTACTAAAAGTTGCATATTTTACTCCTGAAAAATGCAAAAAACAACCCTTTTTCCGGGACACAATGATTCCACCATGGTATAAACATATGAGACCCGGTCTATGAAAAGGTGGCTTATGACTCAAAAAAAAAACAGCTGTTTCTCGCAATTTACTTTTTGAGTCATAAGCCACCTTTTCATAGACGGGGTCACATATATGTTTATTTTTATATGTACGCTATTGAGAATTTTGAAATTTTTTCGTTATGGAAAAACGTCAATAATGTCAGAAACGGTAAGACCTCGTAAGTGCTTTTTTCATGAAAAAAACTGTAAAAATTTACAAAATTTACAGAATTAAATAATTTAATTTATTTTTCACTTTACTTTAGTTTAACGAAGCGCAACTTTTAAAATACTCACTTTTTGTGAGACTAGGCCCGGTTTCTCTGTGCGAGTTTAAACTAAAGTTGACTTGAGTTTAACAATACCACTTTGGCCGTTTAAGCTAAGATGAGTGGCAAAATTTTATGTTATTGAACAACGTGGCAAGGTTAAACTCAAGTCAGCTTTAAATGTAGTTTAAACTCGCATTGAAAAAGCGGGCACAAAATTCAATGGGCTCCAAAGGTGCACTGTCGGTTTGTTCATTCAAAAGACAAAATAAATTCAAAAGAAATTTCCAAACGGCTACCGAAAACAGTTGAAGCGTGATTAATTTGTCTTAGTTATATCACATTTACACTGTACCAAATGTGTCATTTTGGGCGAAGCTTTGCTTGAAACAAAAGTTGGAAGATGGCAACTTTTCCATGACAGATGGCGCTAGTGTCGCCCTTTTCCATAAAAATAAGTACAAACTACTCTTAATTCATAAGATTGTTTTAAACGCATCTATATGAAAAATTGCTTATGTGACGGGGCTTTTAGTGCGGGTAATGTTGTATACCCATTGAAAAAATTGGCGGGTAATGTGGTTAAGGTACCCTACCTTAAATAAAAAGGTGGTTTTAGATTGAAAAGTAATATTTTATTTAAAAACTCAAACATTAAAATCGAAATGTTTTAAAACTTTAAAAAATAATTTTAGACTTTAACAAATTCAAATAATTAAGGACCGTTTTCTCAAGTAAATTTCAAGCTTTACCCATCACTGACTTCTTGTGACTTCGCTACATGTACTAATATAAATATAAAGTTGGCTTACCAATTTTCTATAAAAGAATTGAAAAAATTCAAAAAAGCTCACTTCACAATTAGGCAGTGCTACGCCCAATCTCAAAAGTATTAACGTGGCTCAAAAATATATAATATCAGAAATCGACGCTTAAAATATAAGTGACGTATGTAGCTTCTTTAAATAAAAACAAGTAAGGAAGGAAGGCTAAGTTCGGGTGTAACCGAACATTACATACTCAGCTGAGAGCTTTGGAGACAAAATAAGGGAAAATCACCATTTAGCAAAATGAACCTAGGGTAACCCTGGAATGTGTTTTTATGACATGGGTTTCAAATGGACTATATTAAAGAGTATTTTAAAAGGGAGTGCGCCATAGTTTTATAGGTGGACGCCATTTCGGGATATCGTCATAAAGGTGGACCAGGGGTGACTCTAGAATGTGTTTGTACGATATGGGTATCAAATGAAAGGTGTTAATTATTATTTAAAACGTAGTGGGCCTTAGTTCTATAGGTGGACGCCTTTTCGAGATATCGCAATAAGGGTGGACCAGGGGTGACTCTAGAATGCGTTTGTGCGATATGGGTATAAAATTAAAGGTATTAATTAGGGTTTTAAAAGGGAATGGCCCTTAGTTGTATATGGGAAGACGTTTTCGAGATATCGACCAAAATGTGGATCAGAGTGACCCAGAACATCATCTGTCAGGTACCGCTAATTTAGTTATATATGTCATACCACGAACAGTATTCCTGCCAAGATTCCTAGGGCTTTTGATTTCGTCCTGCAGAACTTTTTCATTTTCTTCTACTTAATATGTTTACAAAGTTTTTTCTAAAGTTATATTTTGCGTCAATAAACCAATCCAGTTACCATGTTTCATCTCTTTTTTCATATTTGGTACAGAATTATGGCATTTTTTTATTTTTCGTAATTTTCGATATCCAAAAAGTAGGTGGTCATAATCGGATTTCGGTTTTTTTTTATATCAAGATAAGGTAAGTTCAGATAAATATGTGGACTAAGTTTAGTAAAGATATATCGATTTTTTCTCAAGATATCGTGTTAACGGCCGAGCGGAAGGACAGACGGTCGACTGTATATAAAAACTGGGCGTGGCTCTAACCTATTTTGCCCATTTTCACAGAAAACAGTTATCGTCATAGAGTCTATACTCCTACCAAATTTCACAAGGATTGGTAAATTTTTGATCGACTTATGGCCTTAAAAGTATTCTAGACGAATTAAATGAAAAAGGGCGGCGCCACGCCCATTTTGAAATTTTCTTTTATTTTTGTATTTTGTTGCACCATATCATTACTGGAGTTGAATGTTGACATAATTTACTTATATACTGTAAAGATATTAAATTTTTTGTTAAAATTTGACTTAAAAAAAATTTTTTTTTAAAAGTGGGCGTGTTCGTCATCTGATTTTGCTAATTTTTATTTAGCACACATATAGTAATAGGAGTAACGTGCCTGCCAAATTTCATCATGATATCTTCAACGACTGCGAAATTACAGCTAGCAAAACTTTTAAATTACCTTCTTTTAAAAGTGGGCGGTGCCAAGCCCGTTGTCCAAAATTTTACTAATTTTCTATTTTGTGTCATAAGATCAACGTACTTACCAAGTTTCATCGCTTTATCCATCTTTGGTAATGAATTATCGCACTTTTTCGGTTTTTCGAAATTTTCGATATCGAAAAAGTGGGCGTGGTAGTCCGATTTCGTTCATTTTAAATAGCGATCTGAGATGAGCGCCCAGGAACCTACATACCAAATTTCATCAAGATACCTCAAAATTTACTCAAGTTATCGTGCTTACGGACGGGCGGACGGACGGACATGGCTAAATGAATTTCTTTTTTCGCCCAGATCATTTTGATATATAGAAGTCTATATCTATCTCGATTAGTTTATGCCGTTACGGATTGCCGTTATGCGAACAAAGTTAATATTCTCTGTGAGCTCTGCTCAACTGAGTATAAAAAAACGTGTATTCTTGCAATCCCTTTTTGAGTAACTTCTCTGGGAGCTAGAGTCTCGATACTTGGAGCATACTTGAAAACCCGATGACAATAATAAAACATATTTCGCTAGGTGGCACAGGTATTTTGACAATTAAAAAATTCGTCCGAACATGAACATATTGCCTTGAAACTTAAGGAACTTCCCGACAACCTATAGACATGAAACATTGATTAAAGCTTAAGGTTCTATTACGTTACAATATTTAATTGGTAAATTTAATAGCCTTGTTTAATATAATTTGATGATTTTGATTGAGCTTTAGGCTAGATTATTGAATAAAACTTCTTTTTTAGTAGTATTCAAAATATATTTATTTTTCGATATTTCGACTTCAATCTGAAGTCATCATCAAGAATACATATGGATATGTATGATCGACTGATCATATCATCCATATGTATTCTTGATGATGACTTCAGATTGAAGTCGAAATATCGAAAAATAAATATATTTTGAATACTACTAAAAAAGAAGTTTTATTCAATAATCTGGCCTAAAGCTCAATCAAAATCATCAAATTACAATATTTAAGGTAAAAAAAGCTTTCTAGATGGGACAGGGATCGAAATAATGAAAGATGTGTGGAATGTCTGTTTAGAACATGTGTAGGCTTGCGATCGTTTTTTGAGTAGCTTATCATTGAGATAAAAACTTAGTTCAGGGCACCTTACAATCCAACAAAGGCAAATTTTAAGCAAATCGCATTATAAATGGCCCCTGGTCCACTTACCGGAAAAAAAAGTTTCTCGATTATTATCTTTGTACTGAGTTTCAAGCAAATCGCAACATAAATAAAATTTTTTTGAATAGGTCGGTCCCTGGTCCGTATAATATATATGTACATATAAGATAGATTAAATCTCCTTAGTGCACAAACTTTAGTATATATGTATGTACATACAAACAAACATACCAAAAATAAAGGTGTTATATCTATTTTGTTGGTAACTTTTTTAATACATACATATATCTATATGCACACGAACTGCATTTTCAAACTGTGACTTTTGTGTCACATTGTTTTCTTCTTCTTCATTTCACTCTCATCAATTTTCCCTGCGCCTAAGAAGTAAAACTTAAAAAAAATCAAACGTCCTAGAAATCTAAATGTTTGAAATTGTAACGTATTTCTGAAGCCAAAGGCATTAAAATACCTATAATAAAAAGTTCCCCTAGAGAGCTCACGGATCGAGGTACTTAGAAAATCGTACGGAAGGGGGAATGTAACAATCAATTTATATAGGAACTGCTATTGACCTACAAACTTGAAACTTCAAACCGAAACAATACTACAAAAAGAGAAAATAAACAGAAGATATTTGAACACTTCCTTTATATAAATGTCCTTGAACAGAGAAATAATGTTGTTGAATTTTGATTTTGATATTCTAACAATATCCATTGTAAAAAGCATATCAAAACAAAAATATGAAGGTAGTGCGCATATTGTAGATGTTTAATATCTTCTTTATAGCGAAGTTTCTAATCTTTATGGACTTTAAGCAATTGTTCACTTAGGTGCGGTAATTGTGTTGTGTTTTTTTTTTATAAGCTCGTTACAATAGCAATTGGTAAAATTTCAAAATCGAAATTCATCAACATTAAGTTTGTTTTCAAGAACACATTTTCCGCTGCGTTTTCATCCATTTATATAAAGGAAGTGTTCAAAAGTTGTTAAACTTATTTTTATTTAACTCCAAACAAAAAGTTTTTGAATGTGATACCGTGATACCGATGGAAAGGCGAGAGAATTTCGAACACATGATATAAGAGAGTATGTGTTTAATGTTCTTTAAATTACTAAAAATGAAATCTGCTGCATACATTTTCAGCCCGTTTTTAAACTTTGAAGGTTAAGTGTATTATTCATGGCAGGAATACACGCGGAGTGTTTGCCAAACTACTTCCGAGGGGCGACTCGGCTTATAAAAACTAATTTTTTAATTGAAATTTTTATTTGTTACTTTTCCCGGGACCTTAATCCAGGACCTTCAGTGTGGTAGGCGCAGCACGATACCACAGCGATCGCCTGAGCCATTCCTCTATCCGTTAAAAATAATAGTTGTCCAAGGGCTTTTATTATAAAAGGTATAATAGTTTGGGTTCCTAGTTTCTACGAGTTGTTTTTAACTCAAACTGACTTGGATGGATTTGTGATCTCTTTCCTCTTTTACATCGTACTATTTTTTTATCAATTACATCAGCGATTTTTTGTTACAAGGGATCGGTGTTCACTCAGCGTAGTCTTGTAAAGAAGATTGAGAGCCAGGTAGACGAAGACTTGGCGCCAGTTATCGTGAAACAGAGATAGGTGAGCGTGACCACTTACACAACGGCCAAAGTCGAATTTTTGGTTTATAAGGGGCATGAAGTAAGATATCTTGAGGAACTTTGCAGCTGGGTTTGATTTATTTGTATGGATGCGCATTGGGTTCTAATGCTTACACAAAATGTATTATAAAATAGAAAAAATTAAAAAAAATGCATACCCTAGCAAACATTAGGAGTCATAAAAGAATTCTGCGGGCACAATAAATCAGAATATGTGAAACACTTACACCTTTCAGATACAGAAGACTTCAAGAGTATGGCATCAATTGTAAAATCAAAGCCCATTTTGATATAAAACTGGAACGTCAGCAAATGTTTTAACATACGATGTTTTTTAATTTTTGTTTGAAATGAAAAAAATCTAACGAAAATATTTGAACATTTCTCCCTAACATGGTGGAATCACCAGGTGAAGTAAATAAAAAAAGACAGAAGTTGTATGCTATCTGAAACGGTAGAGGTGTATTTTCAAAGGTCAGAAGAGGGTAAAGAGGTAAAGAGGGAGTAGCAAAATAAATACCTTGCTACGAAAGCCATTACAGAAACTGTTTTTTGCAGCATATCAGTGCCACCTAACGCCAGTGCAAAAGGGGATACACAGGATCCAGTGCGAGCTTATATTACTTTTGGCATCGAATAAAAATTAAAAACTTAAACGGTGACAAGCAATAAAATCCAATAATGCGTCTAAAGTAAACTGACCTCAACTTCAACTGCAGTTGAAGCTTTCATCGAAAAACCGGACATAAAAGGGAGAGGTGTTATCCACTGTAGTAACTTTGCGCACTTAAATGGGTTTCGGGTTTGATGAAAAGTTTTACAGTCACACTTGGAAGTGATTGTAATATTTTTAAATGTGTTTCCATCAATAAAAATCCATAGTTATTTCCATCTGCTCTGTTGATTTGTGATGTTGTATTGTGATGATGTATTACTAATGTTACCAAATTATTATTTACTAATATACGACAGGGTATATAAAGCCTCGCGGCAGTCGGCCTAGAACCAGAAGATGCTGTTCCGATCGAGCCAGATTCATAGATTCTAAATTACAATCCATAATTGTAACACTCCTCTTATCTTAGTGGTCTCATTTTTAGCACCAAACAACAACAGTGAGTTACAATTTTTTGTAACTATATTTAGAAATCCATGTTTTAGCGAAGTTTTAACAGAAATAAGGTATAATACGACAGTTTTGGTGTTCTTGTTGTAGAAATGACAAAAACATTCCTCGAAAGTCTTCGGTAGCGCTGAGCAAGGTAAAGTCCTTGATTGGATATGTTGTGAGTTCAAATGGTTTTAACAATGACCTGTTTCAATTTGCATGGAAACAAATCAAATATTCATATATATTGGAAACATCAACAATACGGGCGTAATAGTTTAGTACGGCCTTAGTTATTGAAGCCAACACCAAAGATACGCTAATGAAGAATCTCTGTAATTAAATCCAGGAAAGGTCCATCGATATTCACCTTCTGAATTATGTGAAGAAGTACAAAAAGTTGCATATTTTACTCCTGTAAAATGCAAAAAACAACACTTCTGCTAAAAAAATTTCATATAGCTGAATGACAGAACAAAGAACAATTTAGAGCAAGACAATTGACGGCTTACTTCACCTTGTTATTCCACAATGCTCTCTAAGTTGCTTTGTTAAATCACCCCTCGGAGTCACAAAAAAAATTGATCCTGAGCTCTCTCGATCGGTGATCGAAATCCATTTTTTAAACCTCAATAGCTCTAAAATGATTATCCAGAATATAGGAGTATTTGTGCTAGATGCATGCGTTCACATTAGATCCATAATTTATGATAATTTTTTTAAACAGTTTGACAGTTTCATCTTTAGCGATTGAGTGAAAATGGTTTTAGATACGTGATTGTAAAACACGATACAAGCCCATATATATTTATGTGTATTTCTTACATATTGAACTTATTTCTGACTCTGAATTTATGAGCGCTCCTGGAATGTTTGAGGCGACCAAAATTTATTGAAACGTTTTTGACTGCGAAACGAGTTGTAGCCCCTGCAAGTGTGCTTCTCGTTTCTCCAAACTATGAAAAGACCACAATATCATATACTAAATTAAAAATCGTATAGTTATTACAATTAAAAACCCGTTTCGGGCTTGCCAGGATAAACAAAAATAAATACAATTTATTCCGATTCAATACAAACTTAAAATTTATGGGCGGTCTGTTGCAACTATTTAATTTCTTACTATTTATACATGTTGTATTCCTATTTTCACAAATTCTTTTTACCGTTTATGCTTTCAGCAAGAGTGTGCTGCATCTTCCTGTGTGGGCTGTTTATCTTGTCAAGGTCATACTGTTTTACCAATCTCATCACTGACGTCCAACGATTTCGATTGTGGCAGCTGTTTCGATTCGACAGGCAGTATTGTAGCTGGTGTCAGCATTATTGGATCCGCACAAAACTCTTTACAGCAACAGGAAATAAATCTCACGGGCACAATTAGTACGACTACCGCTGCCACTGTCAATCATCATAACAACAACAACAATAGTTGTGCCACCAGTTACTGGAGCACCGATGAGATGGCTTCGTCGTTTCCAAGTTTACCGCCATTAGACATCGATCCCTTGCCAAGCCTTTTCCCGTTTTCGCCATGTGGCGCCTCGTATAATTTTGCAACAAATCCACATCAAGCTTCGCTCTCGTATACTGTCCATCCACATCAGATGTTAGTATCGCCTAGTAGTCAAGTTTCCCATCATTCTCAGAGTCAGTCGACATCTGGGACAAATAGCAGCACATTAAGTTCAACTTCCGCAACACAACCAACATATTACTACGATCCTAGCAGCGGAAGTATGGTGGCAGGCTCACCGTCGGGAAATGCGTGCATGCAACATACAAATACGAGTGGTTCACAGCTACCTCCACCACCCCCAATGTATCCAAGCATGAGTGTGAATGTCAGCATGAATATGACGATGCATGGCTATGGTGCAGATGGTGCAATGCCAATGCAATGCTCACAGGTGAGTACTAAGTGATTCATTCCTTCAGTGCGGTGTACTCATTTTAATTGTGGCTTAACACAGATGCAATGGACGCCACCAAATACAAATCCCTCCGTAAATGTTATTTACCCGCCATTACTAAGCCCGACGCATTATCCACCAGCAGCAACTTATTCGTTTACCGCAGATTTTCGGCCGACATCGCTACAACAGTCGAATCAAATACCCATATCGAGTATTTTACCTGCACTTGAGGAGTCCGCCATAGTCGAGGAAGAGTCGCCATCACCGACGAGTGATACGTCGCGTCATTTGTTCACCTCTGGTTCAGAGCTGGCATCTGCCTTTTCATCACCAACAAAAAGTCCGTACGATGAAGATGAGGACAGCAATGAAGAAGGTTCCGATTCGAAGCCAAATCTATGTCGGCTTTGTGGCAAAACTTACGCACGCCCAAGCACGCTCAAAACACATCTGCGCACTCATTCAGGCGAACGGCCGTATAGGTACGCACTCTTTTTTTGTTTTTGGCGTTACTGTTAAAATTAAAACTTTTTCAACCACTTTTATGTAGATGCCCAGATTGCAACAAAAGTTTTTCGCAAGCAGCCAATCTAACAGCACATGTACGCACACATACTGGACAGAAGCCGTTTCGCTGTCCGATTTGTGATAGACGATTTTCACAAAGTTCTAGCGTCACCACGCACATGCGCACCCACTCGGGCGAACGACCATATCGTTGTTCCTCATGCAAGAAATCCTTTTCCGATAGTTCCACACTAACTAAGCATTTGCGAATACACAGTGGAGAGAAACCGTATCAATGTAAATTATGTTTGCTCAGGTATGTATGTGTTGAGTTACGGGATGCTTTAAAATTTATTTGAGGTTATATTTATGAGTTCGTCTAAGCCAATGCAACCTAAATACGAGTCCTATTCTTTTTTTAATGTAAAGTCCCACAAACCCCGATTGAATAAAACCATGGGCGCCGTGGTGTGATGGTAGCGTGCTCCGCCTACCACATCGAAGATCCTGGGTCCATGCCCCAGGCAAAGCAACATCAAAATTGTAGAATCAAGTTTTTTTCAATTAGAAGAAAATTTTTATAAGCGGGGTCGCCCCTCGGCAGTGTTTGGCAAGCACTCCGGTTGTCTTTCTGCCATAAAAAGCTCTCAGTGAAAGCTCATCTGCCTTGCAGATGCCGTTCGGAGGTTTGTCAACTTTTGGTAGGTAGGCTGTAGTTTCGGGCGAGGAAGCTATTAAAATTCTACATTAACCATTTAACTTTTATGCACTGGTCTTTTTAGTAGACGTGCATAGTATAGCGGGCCAAATCGTGCGAGTAAATTCAGGGGGAAGTCCAATTTTCTATACTACTTTTTCGCTCACGTTGAACTTCCAGCATGCCAAATCAGGGAGTGACTGGAGGGTTCTTAATTCGCCTTCATCTATCTCATGCCATGCAGATGTCAACTTGAGCATGCCCCTAAAACCAGAGAACACTAGGGGAATGGACTTACTTAATTCCATAAGCTTTTAGACAGGAAACTTTTGCCCCCAGCGGGTTAGGGGGCTTAGAATATACCTTCGGTAGATATGCCTGTCGTAAGAGACGACTAAACTACCAAATTTATTCAAGGGGTTGTATAGCGCAAACCTCTTAAGGAGTTGTCAGCGCAATATATAGCTTCTCCAACCCAATTTCAACCTCACCTACCCGTGGCGAATCCTTTTCCATTAGCAGCCGAGACTCTGGCGACCCCAAGTTCTTCATGAAACTAGAGGGTGGAGAGGGCTTTTAGCTACCTAAGAGTTGGAGGAATCCAATGCGTGCAATAAATCCTGCTCCCTTAGCAGATCCAACGGCAAAGAAATGCGGCATGGTCGAGTTAAGAGCTGAGAATTCTTCGGAAGCAGTGAGAAATATTTTTATGCTAGAAAAAGGCGTGGAACTCTATAAGTGCTGCGACAAATATAGAGACCTCTTGAACATCTGTAAGCGCAAAATTATTAGAGATTAACAAGCTTTATGAAGAAATATAGAATGGTGTGGCGAGGCAGCAATATGGTAGCGATGAATTCTTTAAGGCCCACATTTTCAAATGGGAGATGATGGGATAAGCCATGGAATTTCAGTAAAGATAAGAGGCAAATGCCTTCACGGTTAAAAATTTGAGTCTTTACATAAAACTTTTTTGTACTACGTGTGTATATGACCACCCTAAAATTGCTTTAGGTTGAACTGGCCAGTCCATGAGGACCTCACATAGACTGAATGAGTGCGTAGTGTTACACTAAATTTCCTTTAAAACTGTAACTTTTCCAATATTCATTATGAAAATAAAAGTTATGAATACGGTTGGAATTTTAAAAATTTATATTTTTAAATGAAGACGAAAGTGTTTACTTAAGTTAGGTTGAACTGATCGGTTAATAAAGACCTCATATAGACTGAATCTGTCCATCGTGTTACCAGAATTTGTTTGAATACCCAGCGTAAGAGCCCAATCAGGTTCCAGAACTTGTGTTATAGAATAACTCCGTCCTCTTGGCAAATATTAGAAGTTTGCTTGAACCTAGCTTAAATGCGAGATCTGAAAGAGTTTACTTTCTTTTAAAATAAAAAGGTTGGGATCAAAATTTTATTATATCAAAATATAGTCCAGATTGAACTAATATCTACACACCTACCAATTCTTTCAACTAGTTGATCGAACATTTTGGTAATTAGGTACTAAAACCAAATATATTTTCCAATTCTTTTATAGATTTTCACAATCGGGCAACTTAAATCGGCATATGCGTGTACACGGGACTAACCAAAATAATGGCAGCAACAACAATAGTGGCGGCGGTAATTTGTTGACATGACAAAAAGCCCGGAGTGGCGCCGCGTTTCAACATTACTACCCTCAATACTCCCACGGTGCTCACAACCTCCCCAATACGCCACACTCACTGAACCATGTACACCACGTACACAGCCATGGCCATAGCCACAATCATCCGCACATGCATATACCAAGTAGTAATTATGATTATGGTAGTTACGGTATCAACGATTACACTTCACCCGGATCACAAAACTATTCAGGGTATTATTTTTGTGCACTTAATAAGCCAAAAATGGAAAGATTCTATTAGGAAGATATAAAGGTGCAACCACACTGTGAAAGAATTAAAGTTTCGTTTTGAGTTGAAAGAACATTACAAAACGAGGAAGATGCCATGATATCGTTTTGGTCAAAACAAATAACAAAATGGGTACTTTTACTTAACGACTTGTTTGTGGTTATAGTTTGTAAAAAAATTAAAAAGCAACGAAAGTAAGAAACAAAAGTTGGGATGAAAATGCTCAAATTACATGTTAAAGATGTTTGCAAGTGTAATCAATTATGTAAAAACATTAGTAGGAACCCGAAATGTATATATATATATTTAATAACCAATTAGGACATGATGATATGCACTATGGGTACGTATGTGCTTATGAAACTATGTAAGTTTTCCAAGTTATACATATATGCATATACCAAAGCATACATATGTAGATTTTAAGAAATAGATGAAATTTAAAAATAAAATATTAAAAACACGCATAAAATACAATTTTAGGATTTTTAGGATCTTTCGTATGAAATATTTAAAAATGTACCAGCAGACAAATATTCTCCAATACCAATATATACATTAGAACGGTTCGATTTGTATACGAAATCGGCTTTAAAACCATAGTGCCAACGCGTTCAGAATGATCCTCAGAGCATTTTCCGCATATGCGATTTTTTGGTAAAAGTATCGACCCGCCCTTTACATTCGCCTCAAATTGCATTTAGGTATTTATTTATGTATGTATGTACATACGTATTTGACATTCCATGCCAACTCATCCTATCAATAAAGTTCGCATCACCGCTTTTGTTGAAGTTGTATAATTGGAAAATTTTTTATGCCTTATTAAATGATTAAAAAAATATTTCCTGCCAAGCTGATTCGAGAAATATATGCTTTTCAATTGTTTTTGTTTTATCGGCCTGTTGATAAAATATTCAAAGTTCGATTCGAGCTCAAGGCCAGAACAATAATTTTTATGATAACTATTGCTTTTTATAATTCTTCTATAATTGAAATATTATTTTTTATTTTTGGAATAGAAGGTAGACAATTTTTAGACACCCTGTCATAGGTGCGCAAATTGATCCATTGCGAAAGTTGCTAAGCCTTCATCATCATATCGTTAGCTTAATGTGAAAATGTGCTAAGTCACTTTTTTTTGAAAAATTGTATTTTAATGCAGTTTTAAAACTGAATTCAAAATACATCGATCACAAAAAAAAAATATTAAAATTTTTCATTTTTACGAGCTGTGGGCAATGAATTGTAAATGTGCTAAGTCGTCAGCTGTTAAAAAAATGTGCTAAGTCTACCTGTCAATAATATCAATCTGAATTACTAGTTATTTCTTTGTGCGTGCATTTTATTTATTTATTTAATTCATTCAGTCTAAAAGTACATGCTTTGTTGTTGTTGTTGTATTAACGATAATGAGACTCCCCGACGGCTTTGGGGCCCTTTGCCGGATATAGATCCAGTACGTTCCGGTAACAAAGCACTATTAAGGTACTACTAGCTCGACCATCTCGGGAACGATTCATATGATCACATTAAACCTTCTAGGCCATCCCGCCCTCCCCACCCCTAGTTCCATGAGGAACTTGGGGTCGTCAGATCCTCGGCTGTCAATGAAACAGGATTCGCCACGGTTAGGTGAGTTGACAATTGGGTTGGAGAAGCTATATATATTGTGCTGGAAACCCCTAGAGGGTTGCGAACACAACCCCCTTGAAATTGTATTTACCCAATTGAGACATGCCTTTGGTGCTTTGCGCTGACTATAATCTACTTCAATTCTTACATGTCGATAACTACATGCTTTCTTATAGACTAGTTAAATATAGAAAACAATTCAAGCTTAAACCTATATAAGCTGTTATTAAAATTAATAACACAACTGAATCGATTTGCTAGATGTGAAGTCCTAATTATAGGTTCATTCATAGCTAAATTCGTTTTATTAGTTATTTAGATAAAGAATATATTATGCCGAAGATCACGCAGTGGAATATATGGAATGAACAAATTAGATAAATCAGAGCAATTCGTGCTAAAGTCAAGCATGAGTGAGATAAAAGTTCTTCTGTCATGCAAAGCCTGAAGACCAAGCAATTTGTGCCTGCTGGTATATGATGGGAGGCCGCCTGGCCAGTGAAGCATACGTAAAGCAATTTTTGTAAAAATTTCTGGAACTTTCTCAGTTTTATAGGAGTTAGATTCATAGAAAGGATTCCATATTATTGAGCAATATTCAACACCACTTCTGACCAAGGATATATAAAGTGCCTTCAACGTCATAGCGTCCTTAAAATCACTGGTGTCACGTCTACTGACCCAACCATTGCAACACATTTTGAAACAACGAAATCAATGTGGCTAGAAATAGAGAGTTTGGAGTCAAAAATCACAGCCAAGTCTTTACTCTCTTGACAACAATTAAGAGATTTAGCATTTAGTTTGTAGATAAAGTATGTGGCAGTTGTCTTTATGGAATAAGACACAACACAGCATTTGTTTGAATTTAAAAATAAGTTATTGTCTGCGCATCATCCGTCAAAAGAGTCCAGATCAGAACCGTTAGAAATAAAATAAATAAATTAATGTAAGGCGCGATAACTTCCGAAGAGATTTTAGGCCGAGCTTCTCTTCCAATTTATATCGCGCTCCTTTTTTTTAACTTTTCCTACAAATTGGCGGGACGGGACCTACTTGTTTTATGCCGACTCCGAATGGCATTTGCGAGGCAGATGACTTTTCACTGAGGGCTTTTCATGGCAGAAATACACTCTGAGTGCTTGCCAAACACTGCCGAGGGGCGACCCCGCTTAGAAAAATTGTCTTCTAATTGAAAAACCTTATTTCTAAAATTTTGATGTTCCTTTGCCCGGGTGTGAACCCAGGGCATTCGGTGTGGTAGGCGGAGCACGCTACCACCACACCACGGTGGCCGCCAATAGTTTGACAAATAAATAGTATTTTTTGTGAAATATATAGTTTTAGTGTTATATTTCAATCATTAAAGGGGAGGAGTGATGGGGAAACATATTGAGTAAAAAGTGCTAATTCAGGAGAAAAAATTTGTTTTGAGTGAGGAAATTGTGCTAAGTCAAAAAAATAGCTGCTGGGTTAGCATACATGATTTTTATTTATCTTTTTCAAAGCTTCTACACTCAAAAGTATTGCAACTAAGGTATCCTCATTCACAGTTTTGCAAAAAAAATGTTATTTCAAAAATTATTAAATTTTTTTCGTCTCCTGTAAAATTAGTAAAAAGTGACTTATCACATTTTCACATTAAGCTAACGATATATATTTGTCTTAAATTTTGTGATTTTTATTTCGATAACTTTTTGGAAAGTTTCAAAATTTTTTAAATTTGGTTTTATTTGGTGAAATACGTAAAAATTGGGCATTAAATAATTTGTTGTTTTATTTAGTTTCAAAATTAGAACAAATTATAAGAATCCCTCGATTTTTAAACAAAAAATTTCAAAAATAATGCTCCTTGAGGAAAAACCAATTTATAGCTTAAGTAGTTTTGTTTTGATAAATTATAATTTTGTATTGTATTTTATATTAACTCTTATAATATTTTTATAAATATTTTTTTAAGTGCTGCTTTTGCAAAACACAAATTTTAATTCTAGCTTCGAAATTTGATGAAATGGTTAAATGCTTAAATTTTGTCTTTTAATAAATTTTCTGAAAAAGTATGTATTAATGATTTGGTACAAATATTATTGTTATTTTTTATCTTATTTTAATGTTAAAAGAATTTTTAATTTTATATAAAATTCCTCCATGCTAGGAACACGCAAATTTTAAGCCTTATAATGGAATTGATATTAAAACTTTCATAAATATATAAAAATAAAACAATAAAAAAAATTATGTTATAAATTTGAAGTTTCAACATCACCTGGAAAAGCCTTGACAGACTTTCATGTTTTTGTTTTTTTTTGTTTTTGCAGTGCCTTTAAATCAAAATTACCATTAAAGAACGAATTGCCAATCTTAGGTTGATGGTTAGTTTATTGGTAAATTTTCAGAATCTTAAAAACTAATTTCGAAAAAAAACCGAAAAAATATGTAAATAACTTCGTGAACATAAAAAAGGATAATATTCATAGAGAATTTTCATACACTTCTTCATATTGATAGAGTGGATGAAAATTTGAAAAAGATCACAGAAACCTTATTCGATGAGTAAACTTCGGCAAAATTTAGTGATGAAAAGTTCATTGATAGTGTGTGCTGGCATGGAATGTACCATTTGAATATAATCATGGACATTACGGTGTCAGTTATTTCTCAAAAAATCTAAAACTAATTTCAAAGTTCAAATGATATGTTAGTTAATTCCAAGATTTGGAGTTGCTTTGTTATGCTTTTGGATACAATTTTTAAACTGCGGGAACGACAGGATGGCATATAATGGCCCATCTAATGTAAACATTTATAGCAATTTGACAAAGCCACCTATCTCGAGTTAAGAAAATGGCGATAAGCTGCCCTTCATATAACTAAAAAGTTATCATCATTGTGATCTCCTTTATTTTGTAGCAGCTATTAAGCGCTAAGTTATGAATAACAGGAGGATCTGTAACATGTTTGTGTTATGTAGCCAAACTATCACTTTTATCTTATCTTAACTAGAGATAGGTGCCATATATACATATGTATCTTTTCAATGTCCTTTCCCGATTTAGGGCTGGTGCTGAAGTAGAATATATAAATCATCTCCATTTACCAATAATAATTTGCGTAAAATATGTGTTTTGCAAAATATTAGGTATCATTTTGCCACCTTCAAGTTACTTATCATTCATTGTCAGTAATCCCGCCTTGTGCTCTAGTCAATGGGACTTCTATTGTTTTTTTTTTACAATTCTCATAAAAACATGCATGTTTACGTACAAACATACATATATGTACAGATTATAGCGATCTGATGTTAAAATTTTTATACAAACACATTTATAAAATATAACTACTTACGGATATATATAAATAATTATTAAAATAAAATAATGCTTAAATTAATTGTATGTGAAAATATGTATTTTCTTTCAATTTACAACAGAGTTAGTATGATATCTTTTGAAACAGAGACAAGCTCAGACCGAATTTGCTATAAAAAAAGATTGTTAACGTCGTGCTATTGTTATAAAAACAATAGAATCTCAAATCACCTTCCCACAGCGGCCAAACAGCCTCTGATAAGGAACGATGATAATGATTGATGAAAGTCATCAAAAACAATTTTTTAATAATACACAACGAGTATATTCAATAATATTCAGCAAAGCTGCGAATACATTTTTTGTCGTTCTGAACTAGCTCTTTTGCTCAGTACCTTTAGCACTCTAGCAATTTTATATAGGGTTTTGTGGGGCGAAGGCTTAGGCTGAACTTTTTCCCAATTTAATTTATACCATTTTGGATACCACAAATATCATACCAACGCAATCTGATGCATTAGAATCAAAAATTCGTTATACCATTACGAATACAGGCCTTCTTTATCCGCCTTCAGTAACGGTCGGAGAGATCTGTCTGTCTGTTTCAATGCAAAATAGTCCCTTTGTCTCTCAAATTTTGTTTATACAATTTGGTGAGCTGGTATATTTTGGCGTCTGATTAAATATTTCGCTTATAACGCTCGTAAGAGTTTTTTCGCCAATTCCTCTTCATTTTAACAGTTAAAAATGTGAAATTTCACACGGTGCTTACGTATACGGCATACATTGCTCTGATATGAGGGGTTTCGCGATTTATTCCTCATTTTAACAGCTACAAACTAGAAACTGTACGGATGAAAACCATCAAGATCGGTAAAAATTATGTATTTGAAATTTATAGAATATATCGATTATATCTGTTCTCTAGTTGAAGAGGCAGAACCGAAAACAGTCTAGTCCTTACTTGTTATAATGCTGGGGCCAAATCGTAACATCCGTGATCGTATAACTCGTCACTTAAAAATATGATTTTCGGATTATGACATACGTGAACGTACTACTTCGATGGTAATTTTGGATCGCAACATACGTGACGAGTGGCTGAACGTACACGTTCCGTTCCACTTTCATTCGAACACAAACTGGCGATCGTATACATACAAATTTCAATGAAAATGTTAGAAAATTGTTAAAATAGATGACCAAGTAAAATATAATAACAAATTTCAAAGTCTTATTATTAAGAAAGGTCGAAATTAAACAAGCTTAATCCAAGCCAAAAGGAAATATTGGTGGAATTCATGGCAAGACACCCGGTTTGGTATCGCCTTGCTTCAAATTTAACTTCTCCAGATAGTAACTAAAAGCTTCTTAAGTTAAGCGCAATCTCTTCAAGAAACTGCAATAATTTTTTGTTACAAAGATATAATACTTGATATGCTTGCGCTTTGTTCGATAAGTCCAAAGGGTTACCGCATTCTCTTAACCGCCTTTGGACTATCTTTTCATCGCCTTTGCTATTACTGGAGCTCACACAAAACAATAAAATTTGATCCATCGTAGTTATTTACTTTATTTTTTATATTTTGTCAACCAATTTGACAGTTCAAAATCTATTGTGAGCTAAAAATACAATCCAACCTAATATGGATGGTAGAATTTATTGTCAATTGAAAATAATTACGTTCCGTTTGCTATCGTATGTTATAATCCCATTTTGTTTATACGTTTGACGTATAACGTAATTTTCTTTCGTATGGTTGCCGATCCGTGATCGTATGTTACGATTCGGGCCCTGATTTCTTTCACAGGTTACCTGCAGCGTAACTGAAACTGACTTCGTGACAACGCTAAATGTCCTTAAAAAAAAAGACTTTATTATCATCTGTATTTAATTAGCGAGACATGATCAGATTGCTTTATACAATTGTTTTTGTTATTGATGTTTGTGAACTTTGCAATTTTTCTCTACTATCAATAACAAAAAGATTTTATAATATAAGCATATACATATATAATATTTCTATATCAATACCTTCCTATCTTCCTAATGTGCAAATTTTCTGTCAATCATTATTTGATTAAACTGTGCAAATGTATGTTCTGCGCATGCGCGGGCTTTGTTAGTGTTAGTGAATTGTAGTAGCGTGTGTAAGAAAAGTATTAAAGGGGCAACAACGGGTCACTATCCCCTTTACCCAACTTCTGCATACTAATTGTTATAAAATGTCAGTTTACTCGATTAAACCATGAAAAGGCCAACAAATACAATACAAGGCTTGATGTATTTATTATTTAAACATGGGCTGCAGCCATGCAAAGTACATTATTTACATAAATAGTAAAGAAAAACAGGGCGAAAAATTCATATTTTTGAAAAAAATTCAAATATACATGTATAAAAATATACTTATACATACATCCCAACAAGCATTTCTTTAAACGTTTTTAAAAATAATTTAAAGTGAATTAGGTTGAACAAACGATATATAAACGTTTTCAAAATTTTACTTATTTTTTAATGAATTAAATTTTTGATGAAGTAAACAAAATATGATTACTGGGCTGGCTGCTATTGGTGTTGAAATAATATCAATTTTGTAAATTTTTTTCTAACATACTCTTTTTCGTCTGTTTTTTTTTTCGTTTCAAAAAACAAACGAATATCCAAATAGAAACTTATTACTTCCTTACACAGCTGTGTCCGGTGATTATTAAAGATAGCATTGCTAAATAAATTTTCGATGGCTATGTGATCGTCCATGATACTATTGGAGAATGCATCACTTGTATTTTGAAAAATTTTATTTATTAAACTTAATTTTGCATGTCCAATTGGGATTGAGAACTTGTCTTAAAGCTTTCTCTGGGCACTCAGCACAAATCGGTAATGCTATTCTGCGGAGTTCTTAAAACAATAACGATTTTATAATACTAATGGAAAACAAAAGATTACTTTTTCATTTGGAGAAGGAAATAGCCTAATGTACAATATTGATAGAAGCAAGACGGCTTGGTGAAATATACATATATTTAAGCCCCCTTTTTAAAAAAATTTAACGACAGCCTTGAGATTTTGTCTCCTTCTCTCGTTCTATATCTGTACTGTAATGTTTGACAGGCTGCACAGTTCAGTAGTAGTGATATAGAAGTATTACATATATGAATATAAGCTATGTAAACGTCGCGACGTTTTAACATGAAAAGTGGGATATACAAAAATTTCATTGACATACCACTGTTGCTTCTATGTTATATGCAAAAAGGTAACATCCATTCCCAATTTATTTCGCCATTTTTGGCGAAAATTGTGAAAAATGGATTTTGTCAACATTTACTATATATACATATATTAAAAAATGTTCCAATTTTGAAAAATATCCCTTTTTGCACCTAACTCATCAATTGTAAAAAACTACAATTTTTTAAATCTACTAGCTGATTCGACAGATGTTGCCGTTCTGGGTGATAACCCTGTACACGCAGAGAAAAACTCCGTTCTAAAATCCAGCAACACCGGACTCAATTCAAGCTTTTAATGTTCTTACTTTTTTGTTCTTGAAAAACGAACAACCTGTTCTCAAAACAACAACCTTATTCTTGAACTGACAACCATTTTCTTGAAAAGAGCACGGCTGGTCTTAAAATATGAACAAATGTTCTATTAATGAGAACAATGTTCTTAAATTAAGTTCAAGAAAAAAGAAACGGTATAATTCGTGTGTACTACAATGTTAAATACAATATTCGGCCCAAGCTATCAAGCAGTTGTAGCGGCTATGATGTTGTGGTTTCGATCGTGTGGCGCGAGTTCGATCACCGTCAAATTCTGAAGTTTTTAAAACAATTTTTATACTCAGTTGAGCAGAGCTCACAGAGTATATTAACTTTGATTGGATAACGGTTGGTTGTACAGGTATAAAGGAATCGAGATAGATATAGACTTCCATATATCAAAATCATCAGTATCGAAAAAAAATTCGATTGAGCCATGTCCGTCCGTCCGTCTGTCCCTTAACACGATAACTTGAGTAAATTTTGAGGTATCTTGATGAAATTTGGTATGTAGGTTCCTGGGCACTCATCTCAGATCGCTATTTAAAATGAACGATATCGGACAATAACCACGCCCACTTTTTCGATATCGAAAATTTCGAAAAATCGAAAAGTGCGATAATTCATTACCACATACGGATTAAGCGATGAAACTTGGTAGGTGAGTTGTATTTATGACACAGAATAGAAAACTAGTAAAATTTTGGACAATGGGCGTGGCACCGCCCACTTTTAAAAGAAGGTAATTTAGAAGTTTTGCAAGCTGTAATTTGGCAGTCGTTGAAGATATCATGATGAAATTTGGCAGGAACGTTACTCTTATTACTATATGTCTGCTCAATAAAAATTAGCAAAATCGGAGAACGACCACGCCCACTTTAAAATTTTTTTTTTTTTAAATTCAAATTTTAAAAGAAAAGTTAATATCTTTACAGTATATAAGTAAGTTATGTCAACATTCAACTCCAGTAATGATATGGTGCAACAAAATACAAAAATAAAAGAAAATTTCAAAATGGGCGTGGCTCCGCCCTTTTTCATTTAATTTGTCTAGGATGCTTTTAATGCCAAACAACAACAACGAACAAAAATTTACC
This sequence comes from Eurosta solidaginis, assembly GCF_040869045.1. Lineage (NCBI taxonomy): Eukaryota > Metazoa > Arthropoda > Insecta > Diptera > Tephritidae > Eurosta > Eurosta solidaginis. Next base: position 392,930,671 of record NC_090319.1, read on the forward strand.
AATCCTTGTGAAATTTGGTAGAGGCTTAGATTCTAGGGCGATAACTGTTTTCTGTGAAAAAGGGCGAAATCGGTTGAAGCCACGCCCAGTTTTTATACACAGTCGACCATCTGCCCTTCCGCTCGGCCGTTAACACGATAACTTGAGCAAAAATCGATATATCTTTACTAAACTCAGTTCACGTACTTATCTGAACTCACTTTATATTGGTGTAAAAAATAGTCGAAATCCGACTATGACCATGCCCACTTTTTCGATATCGAATATTACGAAAAAAGAAAAAATGCCATAATTATATACCAAATACGAAAAAAGGGATGAAACATGGTAATTGTATTTGTCTATTGACGCAAAATATAACTTTAGAAAAAAACTTGGTAAAATGGGTGTGACACCTACCATATTAAGTAGAAGAAAATGAAAAAGTTTTGCAGCGCGAAATCAAAAGCCCTTGGAATCTTGGAAGGAAGACTCTTCGTGGTATTACATATATAAATAAATTAGCGTCACACGACAGATGATGTTCTGGATCACCCTGGTCCACATTTTGGTCGATATCTCGAAATCGCCTTCACATATACAACTAAGGGCCACTCCCTTATAAAACCCTCATTAATACCTTTAATTGCATACCCATATCGTACAAACACATTCTAGAGTCACCCCTGGCCCACCTTTATGGCGATGTCCCGAAAAGGCGTCCACCTATAGAACTAAGGCCCACGCCCTTTTAAAATACTCATTAACAACGTTAATCTGATACCCATATCGTACAAACAAATTCTAGAGTCACACCTGGTCCATCTTTATGGCGATATCTCGAAAAGGCGTCCACCTATAGAACTAAGGCCCACGCCCTTTTAAGATACTCATTAACACCTTTCATTTGATACCCATATCGTACAAACAAATTCTAGAGTCACCCCTGGTCCACCTTTATGGCAATATCTGGAAAAGGCGTCCACCTATAGAACTAAGGCCCACGCCCTTATAAAATACTCATTAACACCTTTCATTTGATACCCATATCGTACAAAAAAATTCTAGAGTCACCCCTGGTCCACCTTTATGGCGATATCTCGAAAAGTCATCCACCTAGAACTAAGGCCAACTCCCTTTTAAAATACTCATTAACACCTTTCATTTGATACCCATATCGTACAAACAAATTCTAGAGTCAATCCTGGTCCACCTTTATGGCGATATCCCGAAAAGGCGTCCACCTATAGAACTAAGGCCCACGCCCTTTTAAAATACTCATTAACACAATTCGATACCCATATCGTACAAACAAATTCTAGAGTCACCCCTGGTCCACCTTTATGGCGATATCTCGAAAAGGCGTCCACCTATAGAACTAACGCCCACGCCCTTTAAAAATACTCATTAACACCTTTCATTTGATACCCATTTCGTACAAAAAAATTCTAGAGTCACCCCTGCCCACCTTTATGGCGATATCTCGAAAAGTCATCCACCTAGAACTAAGGCCAACTCCCTTTTAAAATACTCATTAACACCTTTCATTTGATACCCATATCGTACAAACAAATTCTAGAGTCACCCCTGGTCCACCTTTTTGGCAATATCTGGAAAAGGCGTCCACCTATAGAACTAAGGCCCACGCCCTTATAAAATACTCATTAACACCTTTCATTTGATACCCATATCGTACAAAAAAATTCTAGAGTCACCCCTGGTCCACCTTTATGGCGATATCTCGAGAAGTCATCCACCTAGAACTAAGGCCAACTCCCTTTTAAAATACTCATTAACACCTTTAATTTGATACCCATATCGTACAAACAAATTCTAGAGTCACCCCTGGTGCACCTTTATGGCGATATCCCGAAAAGGCGTCCACCTATAGAACTAAGGCCCACGCCCTTTTAAAATACTCATTAACACCTTTCATTCGATACCCATATCGTACAAACAAATTCTAGAGTCACCCCTGGTCCACCTTTATGGCGATATCTGGAAAAGGCGTCCACCTATAGAACTAACGCCCACGCCCTTTAAAAATACTCATTAACACCTTTCATTTGATACCCATTTCGTACAAAAAAATTCTAGAGTCACCCCTGCCCACCTTTATGGCGATATCTCGAAAAGTCATCCACCTAGAACTAAGGCCAAGTCCCTTTTAAAATACTCATTAAAACCTTTCATTTGATACCCATATCGTACAAACAAATTCTAGAGTCACCCCTGGTCCACCTTTTTGGCAATATCTGGAAAAGGCATCCACCTATAGAACTAAGGCCCACGCCCTTATAAAATACTCATTAACACCTTTCATTTGATACCCATATCGTACAAAAAAATTCTAGAGTCACCCCTGCCCACCTTTATGGCGATATCTCGAAAAGTCAACCACCTAGAACTAAGGCAAGCTCCCTTTTAAAATACTCATTAACACCTTTCATTTGATACCCATATCGTACAAACAAATTCTAGAGTCACCCCTGGGCCACCTTTTTGGCAATATCTGGAAAAGGCATCCACCTATAGAACTAAGGCCCACGCCCTTATAAAATACTCATTAACACCTTTCATTTGATACCCATATCGTACAAAAAAATTCTAGAGTCACCCCTGGTCCACCTTTTTGGCAATATCTGGAAAAGGCGTCCACCTATAGAACTAACGCCCACGCCCTTTAAAAATACTCATTAACACCTTTCGTTTGATACCCATTTCGTACAAAAAAATTCTAGAGTCACTCCTGCCCACCTTTATGGCGATATCTCGAAAAGTCATCCACCTAGAACTAAGGCCAACTCCCTTTTAAAATACTCTTTAACACCTTTCATTTGATACCCATATCGTACAAACAAATTCTAGAGTCACCCCTGGTCCACCTTTTTGGCAATATCTGGAAAAGGCGTCCACCTATAGAACTAACGCCCACGCCCTTTAACAATACTCATTAACACCTTTCATTTGATACCCATTTCGTACAAAAAAATTCTAGAGTCACCCCTGCCCACCTTTATGGCGATATCTCTAAAAGTCATCCACCTAGAACTAAGGCCAACTCCCTTTTAAAATACTCATTAACACCTTTCTTTTGATACCCATATCGTACAAAAAAATTCTAGAGTCACCCCTGGTCCACCTTTTTGGCAATATCTGGAAAAGGCGTCCACCTATAGAACTAACGCCCACGCCCTTTAAAAATACTCAATAACACCTTTCATTTGATACCCATTTCGTACAAAAAAATTCTAGAGTCACCCCTGCCCACCTTTATGGCGATATCTCGAAAAGTCATCCACCTAGAACTAAGGCCAACTCCGTTTTAAAATACTCTTTAACACCTTTCATTTGATACCCATATCGTACAAACAAATTCTAGAGTCACCCCTGGTCCACCTTTTTGGCAATATCTGGAAAAGGCGTCCACCTATAGAACTAACGCCCACGCCCTTTAAAAATACTCATTAACACCTTTCATTTGATACCCATATCGTACAAACAAATACTAGAGTCACCACTGGTCCACCTTTATGGCGATATCTCGAAAAGGCGTCCGCCTATAGAACTAAGGCCCACGCCCTTTTAAAATACTCAGTAACACCTTTCATTTGATACCCATATTGTACAAACAAATTCTAGAGTCACCCCTTGTCCACGTTTATGGCGATGTCCCGAAAAGGCGTCCACCCATAGAACTAAGGCCCATTCCTTTTTAAAACACTTATTAACACCTTTCGTTGAGAGTCGCCCCTGGCCCACCTTTATGGCGATATCTTAAAAATGCAACCACATATAGAACTAAGGCCCACTCCCTTTTAAAATACTCTTTAACACCTTTCATTTGATACCCATATCGTACAAACAAATTCTAGAGTCACCCCTGGTCCACCTTTATGGCAATATCTGGAAAAGGCGTCCACCTAAAATATAAAATACTCATTAACACCTTTCATTTGATACCCATATCGTACAAAAAAATTCTAGAGTCACCCCTGGTCCACCTTTATGGCGATATCTCGAAAAGTCATCCACCTAGAACTAAGGCCAACTCCCTTTTAAAATACTCATTAACACCTTTCATTTGATACCCATATCGTACAAACAAATTCTAGAGTCACCCCTGGTCCACCTTTATGGCGATATCTCGAAAAGGCGTCCACCTATAGAACTAAGGCCCACGCCCTTTTAAAATACTCATTAACACCTTTCATTTGATACCCATATTGTGCAAATGCATTCTAGAGTCAACCCTGGTCCACTTTTATAACGATATTCCGAAAAGGCGTCCACCTATAGAACTTAGGCCCACTCCCTTTTAAAATACTCATTAACACCTTTCATTTGATACCCATATCGTACAAACAAATTCTAGAGTCAAGCCTGGTCCACCTTTATGGCGATATCCCTAAATGGCGTCCATCTATAGAACTATGGCCCACTTCCTCTTAAAATACTCTTTAATACCTTCCATTTGATACACATGTCATACAAACACATTCCAGGGTTAACCTAGGTTCTTTTTACAACATGGTGATTTTCCCTTACTTTGTCTCCACAGCTCTCAACTGAGTATGTAATGTTCGGTTACACCCGAACTTAGCCTTCCTTACTTGTTTATATTCTATTTTTTTAACTCTTATTTTTCGTTGAGTTCCATTCACTTATGCACAGGTAATTCTCAATCTTATTATACAATGTTTTAAATATATATTCAGATTGCATCATCAAATAAGAATTTATCAATAAGAGAAATATATAAAAAATGCATATTATGCGTTTCTTCTTATCTTATGGAATTTTGATAATAGTTTTTTTGTTATTAATATTTTTTATTAATGACAATAAAATTATTTATTAATAAAAAAGATATATAAAAGGTACCTTCCCACTCCCACCAATGATCAAGCACAAACCGTTCTTGAATTGAGACCGAAAAATCTTAGATCAAGCCCAAGTAGTGCTTGAAATGAGCACAGAAGGTTCACACATCAATACCAAAGTGGTCATAAAATACGAACGGTGTGCTTGGAAAAACTGTTCTTAAAACAAACCCATCGGTCACGAGTTAAGAAAAAACGTACTTAACAGACTTTTATCAACGAATGTTCTTAATTTTGAACTTGCTTCGTTCGTTTTAGAACAATTTTTTCTCTGAGTGCAGTTCTAGCAGTGACAAGATACACAATTCGAGAGGCACGTTCTCCAGGTCTTATTACCATGCCAATAATCAAGTACCTTCAGTGGATATTTCTCAAGATATTTACCCTGCAGTCAAACCAACTAGTTGTGTACTAGAAGAATACTAGTTTGCCAAAAATTCCAACTAGCTAGAGTTCTGTCCTTTTGCCATATTAGGAACTGATATGTTTAACACGACGATGTCCCACGAAATATCAATTGCCAGTCTCTGCATCAGCATCAGACCTGTTGACAAACTAGACATTATATACCCCAGAATCGTGACATACTAGTCAGAATATGCATCAGAGTAATACTCATTAACATAAATAGTCAGCCTCTCGCCAGCATTATACCCGATGGCATACTAGTTAGTTTATTCAGGAGTATACTGATAACAGCGTACTCCGGGCGCGACCCAGCGAAGCTAAGTACTTCCCGACTTAGGACCTCCTTATGCCGTATCTGATCGTAGCGCTTACGGAGATGTTTCATTATCCTTCTTGGAGTAGTGCGCGGTGGTTGACTGTGTCAACCATGATGGAATTTTGGTTGGTTCAGTCCGAAATTTATTTGAGTGTTATGGCGTTATGTGCGGTGGTAGGTATATACATTTTACGAGAGCCGCGCTGATGACTGGATAATTAAATATTTGTTATTAAATTAATGACATCGGTATATACGACTCACCATCGTTAGCTGGGTTTCCAGGCTTTGGTAGTGGGATTATTCTTGACTTTCTTCATTATTCTGAAATGACAAAGGCTCAAACGACAAGTAGAAAACATGCATTGGGTAGCGGATGCCCTTATGCCCAAGGTGTTTTAGCATCCGCATAGCTACCCCGTCTGCTCCTATTTATTTAAAAGGCTTGAGCCTTTTAATGAGACCTTTAATCTGCAGAAGTAAGGGTGAGGTGTTATGTGCTCGTGCTTGCCTTGCTAACTGAAGTATGTATTTCAAATTGCTGGCAGGAAGCATTAATGCATTTCATCGAGTTCGAACAAAATCCAAATGATATACTAACTAGTATGAAAAACCCCACAAAATTGTAGTCAATAAACTATTCAAAAACTGACTAGTATGCATAATTCGAAAAATTCTAGTCAATGAACTATACTGTTTGCTTACTACTTTGGCTTTTGACTGCAGGGTAGTGGGGGATGTTAAGAAAAGGTATACCTTAAAGTGTTCAGTGTGTGGCAGGATGCTCTAGCTGTAAGGGCAAGGATGTGGTATTTCTCAAGACCTTTAGTTTGCAGAACGCTACTTCCATTTGCAGGCCAATGTTAAAAGGGTATATAATGTTTATAGATGGGGGTCAAAATTCTACGAATTTGAAATTCTCACGGCCATAAGCAGACCAGAAGGGAAATTACTTCTAGTCTTTTTAGTGGATCCGACAGACATTCTTCTGAAACTACAAGAATTCTTAATGCTAAATTCCTTATGGAAGGTTCCTCTAACAAAAGTCGGTATACAGAGAGTTTTTCGCTGAGAAAACGAGGGCAATGAAACGTTACGTGTTCTGCGTCTTCCAATTCGGTGGGACAGTGGAGACAGAAAGGGTCATCCTGTATCGTACGCTTATATGAAAACTCCTTGCAACCGCCGTGCCCACTCAATATCTGCGTGAGGTGGTAGTTTAGTTCGCCGTCCTTCAACTTATATCGCCCTTATATTCTGAGCTAACGTGAAGGTCCAACACCCTTTCCTCGATACTTCCCACCCTTCTTGCCATCTAGCTATTGTTCGTGACCTTGCGCTTTTCTTGGCAACTTCAGATGGTCGCCCCTGACGTCAAATAGATCGGCCATTTCTCTTGACAGCAGATCTACTGGGATTTTTAGAGACAAAACAAGGATGTCGTCGTCGGACACCGTCTGATAAGCACATGCCATTCGTATAGCAGCAATATGGTAGGCTGCTAGTATTTCTTTTCGTTAGGGCATTCTAGATCCGTACGATACTGGCGCCGCTTATAATATTATGGAGCTGGTTACTGTGATAATACTGATAATAGCTGGCGGGAAGCTTCGCCGCGGTGGCCGATTTTGGGAATTATTTTGTTAGAAACTTTTTCTCCCACCGCCCTGAAGTGCTCCTCAAAAGTTAGTTTTGAGTCAATGTTTACTCCTAAATATTTCAAGAAAGACTTTGAACATATTTCATAATTTCCTATGGTTAGGACTAACTCATTCACAGTCTGCTTTAAGGGCACCAAAACGACTTCAGTCTTATTTCTGGCCATCTTCAGCCTCATGTTTGTCAGCCATTCCTTTATTGTTCCTAAAGCGTCATTACATAATGCTTGAAGCGGATCTAGTTTCTTAGCTACTACGACAGTGTAATCTGCATATCCGACAATTTGCGTGCCTCCGGGAAGGTCGATTTGTAGCACACCGTCATACATCGCATTCCATAGCGTTGGCCCTAAAATAGTATCCCTGAGGGATACCTACCAATTATTTTCTACCTCTACCTCTATCTCTATCCCCATCTCTACTTCTTCCTTGGAATCAGCAATGATTATTTTAACATTTTTTAAGTATTTTGATGTCAGTTGCTCCGTCACTTGAGTCGGTAAGCGGTGGTCGCAATAGGCGATTGGCAATAGACAGGGCCACGGAGAGGGAGGAGGGGGGGGGGGGGGGGGTGGAGGGCAGCCAGGACAATTTCCCTGGGGCCCGGAAGGTTTTTGGGGGGCCCGGCAAGGCAAAGCAGTATTGACAGTACTCTAACTAGGATTTCATAGATACATTCATATTTTGTTGCCATAAAAAATTGTTTTAAAATTGAAAATCACTTAACTAAAATCATAAGCATCCGATCAAATACTATGGGGCATAGTCATAGTCGAAATAAAATGTGATTTTAAGTTAGATACACGTTTTTGACACAATTTTATAAGCGCTATCTGTCAAAAATGCTTAAACTAACTTAAAATCACATTTTATTTCGACTTCCCAACGACTTAAGTGGTCTCCATTTCCTTCAAATCATACTCCATACTACTCTAAAAAACAGAGAAAAAGTAAAGCGTGATTGGCTCGTTTGGGGTGCAACAAAAGAAGCGCTTTTTTGTTTTCCATACCTGCTTTTCAGCAAAATTTCCGAAAACACCCGATCAGATTTGACAAAGCCTTCAGGTTATTCTAAAGAAAAAGGTTGCAAGAGGTTACACGACAGAATTCCTGGACATGAAAATAAAAAAATCATAAAACTTGCTATATAGAGTGGCGCCAATATGAAATGAGAATTCGAAATGCAAGTTCAGTGGATTTTCTCATAGCGGAAACCCTTAAAAATGGAGCAGCTCACTGGAGAGAGATACTTCGCAGAATTCTTGATGTTGTTTTATTTCTTGGAGAAAAAGGATTGGCATTTAGAGGGGATAATTCATTGATCGGAAATCCAAAAAATGGAAACTTTCTTGGTATTTTGGAACTGGTCAGCAATTATGACCCCCTATTTTATGAACATTTGGAGAAGGTGAGGGAATCTCAAACGAAAAAGAATCGTCTCCAAGCACATTATTTGTCTGATGGAATACAAAATGAGTTCATAGAAATCTGTGCAAGTCAAGTAATTAGAAAGATGGAAAGCGAGAGAAATTCCGTCAAGTATTACACAGTAATAGTGGATGCAACCCCTGATTCGGCGCATATTGAGCAGACTGTTTTTATATTGCGTTATGTTTTATTAGACAGGACTCCGGGAAATGGAAAATCCAAGAACGCTTCTTAGAGTTTGTCGATTGTAACGCAAAACCAGGAGAAGTATCTTTAGCGCAAGCCCTCAAAGATGGTAAATTCTCAAGCATGCCATAAACACGATGGTCTGCTCGTGTGGATAGTGTGAAACCTTTCGCAACTCACATTCCCCAAATATTAAAAGATATTGATGAAATCAAGCGTTTGAATCTAAGTTCAGAAACAGTAACGGATTTGAAAGGTATTGAAGCATATATGGGGAAATTTGAGTGTATCCTCTTAGCCTCCATTTGGCTCAAAGTGTTGATTGTAATCAACCATTTTGGTACTGCAAGCTAGAAATGCCACACTGGACGTGGAAACAGAAAATATACGTACCCTGATTGATGAGTTGAAGAAGTTCTGGTATCAATGGTCGATCATACCTTAAGAATGTAAGGTTCTGGCAGGGAGTATAGGAGTTGTGAATACCTTCGCAGAGAAAAGAAGGAAGATAAGAAAGCGCAGTTCGATGAATTACCTGGCGAATCACCTGAGTGTGATTCCGAAACTCAATTCAAACAGCAAGTTTTTTACCTTCTTTTGGACTGCTTGATTGGTAACATGACAAGACGTTTCGAAGCCGTAAATGACATTGCGATTAAATTTAGTTTTTTGTAGAAGTATGAGGATCAGACGGAAGAACAGCTCAGAGAAAACGCAGCGGAATTCTGCACGATTTATGGTATCGATATTTCTATGGATGTAATGGATGAAATCATTCATCTCAAAGCCATCCACTTAGCAAATTTGGGATGTGATTCGCTGCCACCATTTCAACTTCTGAACAAATTTCATGACTTTAGTGTGGCTGAAGGGGAGCGTTCTTTTAGTCTATTGTCCCGCGTGAAAAATTTTTTACGTTCTACTATGCTTCGCTTGACAAGCCTTGGAACATAGGCGCTGGAGTCCAGCCTTGCTCGCAGGATTAGTTTTGAATAGGTACTTTTTATATTTGCAGACCAAAAAGCACGGAAGGTTTTCCTTGGCTGATTCAAGCTCTTAAAATCTACATATTTAGAAAAAGTTAATGTAAGTAAATCAAACAATGAAATCTAACATTTCATTTATGTAAGTGCTCCAGTAAATCTTATTTTATATAAAACTAGATTTACCAGGCGCACGTTGTAACGCCCTCGATCGAATGGATGTTGCGTTATTTTTTCTGTTTTGTTTGGTGATAATTTAATTTATTGTTCTGTAAATTGAATTGAATTTTGTACGCATATTTGGTGAAATTTTCTGTTAAATAATTTTATTCTTGTATCTTATTGTATCTTATTTTATATTATTGTATTGCTTTTACCGCTGATGATTGTTGCTTTGATTACATTCCGAAGAAGGGTGACTGGTGAGCCAATTTTCAAAGTTGATATATGCGCAGGCATTCCTTTTGGTTCTAAGGAGTATAGAAATTCATTTGGATAATTCACAATTTTATCTTCATCTGTAACTGTGTAGATCGATTTATATTTCGTCACTTCACCAGGAAATTGATTTTGAAAGCGATCATTGATTTTGTTAACATGATAATTTTTGGGATCTAAGATAGTTTTTTCGCATAGCCAAAAAACAAAAACATTTAAATTTAAAATTCTTAATTCTGAAATAAACTGAAACTTTCATCTTGATCGAAGGAACCTCGAGCCAAACTTTGGTGATGATCGAAGTATAGCAAACACGTTTTCATAGGGAACACACACACAGAATTTGATTTTTATAGAAGATGTAGATAGACTGAAGCTAAACAATTTTTTTATCAGCGGCAGATTACTAAACGTCCAAAAGGCATAACAGCTAAACTCAACAATGCAGTCAAACTTTAGGTGTTAAAATAACTTAAGTTTGTACGGCAGCCATAGTTTTTCCCCGTTCCACATTTTACTGGAGGTTTTAGGACTTAACGTCACATAGCTCCTTACCAATTTTAATTATCCTACCATTACGACATCCAGATATATGCAGTATAATATATTCCATTTGTATGGGAGGTGCCACGCCCCCTTTCTCCAAATTCCGAATTTTCTTGGTGGTGTTAGGGATTGACCTCATATAACTCCTCATTGAATTTAAATGTTCTGGCATGTATACCTTCAAAGGTCTGCAGTACCAAAGATTCCATTTGTATGGCATGTGCCACGCCCCTTTTATATATCGAAATTCTTTTTAGCCTAAAACCTTCCCGTTGATCGAAGGAACCCATAACCAAAATTTGGTGATGATTGATGTGTGGGAAATACGTTTCCATAGCGAACACACACACACACAGAATTTGATTTTTATATATATATGGCTAAACCGATTTGGGATTTCAAAGTCAACTAACCATCACCTCTACTTCCTGTATTTTTCCTTTCATGGCAATCTGTCGAGCCGTTCTCGAGTTATGGAGTGACAATCAAAATGTACACTTTTCATATATATAGATAATAGATAAAACTGAATATGTGAATTGAAAAATTTATGTATGTTATGCTATTTTTATACTCAGTTGAGCAGAGCTCACAGAGTATATTAACTTTGATTGGATAACGGTTGGTTGTACAGGTATAAAGGAATCGAGATAGATATAGACTTCCATATATCAAAATCATCAGTATCGAAAAAAAATTTGATTGAGCCATATCCGTCCGTCTGTCCGTTAACACGATAACTTGAGTAACTTTTGAGGTATCTTGATGAAATTTGGTATGTAGATTCCTGGGCACTCATCTCAGATCGCTATTTAAAATGAACGATATCGGACTATAACCACGCCCACTTTTTCGATATCGAAAATTTCGAAAAACCGAAAAAATGCGATAATTCATTGCCAAAGGCGGTTAAAGCGATGAAACTTGGTAGATGGGTTGACGTTATGACGCAGAATAGAAAATTAGTAAGGTTTTGGACAATGGGCGTGGCACCGCCCACTTTTACAAGAAGGTAATTTAAAAGTTTTGCAAGCTGTAATTTGGCAGTGGTTGAAGATATCATGATGAAATTTGGCACGAACGTCACTACTATTACTATATATGTGCTAAATAAAAATTAGCAAAATTGGATGAAGAACACGCCCACTTTTTAAAATTTTTTTTTTTAAAATTCAAATTTTAACAAAAAATTTAATATCTTTACTGTATATAAGTAAATTAAGTCAAAATTCAACTCCAGTAATGATATGATGCAACAAAATACAAAAATAAAAGAAAATTTCAAAATGGGCGTGGCTCCGCCCATTTTCATTTAGTTTGTCTAGAATACTTTTAATGCCATAAGTCGAGCAAAAATTTACCAATCCTTCTCAAATTTGGTAGGGGCATAGATTCTATGACGGTAACTGTTCTCTGTGAAAATGGGCGAAATCGGTGGAAGCAACGCCCAGTTTTTATACACAGTCCACCGTCTGTCCTTCCGCTCGGCCGTTAACACAATAACTTGAGCAAAAACCCATATATCTTTACTAAACTTAGCCCACGTACTTATCTGAACTCACTTTATCTTGGTATAAAAAATGGCCGAAATCCGACCATAACCACGCCCACTTTATCGATATCGAAAATTACGAAAAATGAAAAAAATGCCATAATTCTATACCAAATACGAAAAAAGGGATGAAACATGGTAACTGGATTGGTTTATTGACGCAAAATATAACTTTGCAAAAAACTTTGTAAAATGGGTGTGACACCTACCATATTAAGTAGAAGAAAATGAAAAAGTTCTACAAGGCGAAATCAACAGCCCTTGGAATCTTGGCAGGAATACTGTTAGTGGTATTGCATATATAAATAAATTAGCAGTACCCGACAGATGATTTTCTGCATCACCTGGTCCACACTTTGGTCGATATCGCGAGAACGCCTTCACATATACATCTAAGGGCCACTCGCTTTTAAAACCCTCATTAATACCTTTAATTTGATATCCATATCGTACAAACACATTCTAGAGTCACCCCTGGCCCACCCTAATGGCGATATCTCGAAAAGGCGTCCACCTATAGACCTAATGCCCACTCCCTCTTAAAATGCTCAGTAACACCTTTCGTTTGATACCCATATCGTACAAATATTCTAGAGTCACCCCTGGTCCACCCTAATGGCGATATCTCGAAAAGGCGTCCACCTATAGACCTAATGCCCACTCCCTCTTAAAATGCTCAGTAACACCTTTCGTTTGATACCCATATCGTACAAACATTCTAGAGTCACCCCTGGCCCACCCTAATGGCGATATCTCAAAAAGGCGTCCACCTATAGACCTAATGCCCACTCCCTCTTAAAATGCTCAGTAACACCTTTCGTTTGATACCCATATCGTACAAACATTCTAGAGTCACCCTTGGTCCACCTTTATGGCGATATCTCGAAAAGGCGTCCACCTATAGACCTAATGCCCACTCCCTCTTAAAATGCTCAGTAACACTTTTCGTTTGATACCCATATCGTACAAACATTCTAGAGTCACCCCTGGCCCACCCTAATGGCGATATCTCGAAAAGGCGTCCACCTATAGACCTAATGCCCACTCCCTCTTAAAATGCTCAGTAACACTTTTCGTTTGATACCCATATCGTACAAACATTCTAGAGTCACCCCTGGCCCACCCTAATGGCGATAGCTCGAAAAGGCGTCCACCTATAGACCTAATGCCCACTCCCTTTTAAAATACTCAGTAACACCTTTCGTTTGATACCCATATCGTACAAACATTCTAGAGTCACCCCTGGCCCACCCTAATGGCGATATCTCAAAAATGCGTCCACCTATAGACCTAATGTCCACTCCCTCTTAAAATGCTCAGTAACACCTTTCGTTTGATACCCATATCGTACAAATATTCTAGAGTCACCTCTGGTCCACCCTAATGGCGATATCCCGAAAAGGCGTCTACCTATAGACCTAATGCCCACTCCCTCTTAAAATGCTCAGTAACACCTTTCGTTTGATACCCATATCGTACAAACATTCTAGAGTCACCCCTGGCCCACCCTAATGGCGATATCTCAAAAAGGCGTCCACCTATAGACCTAATGCCCACTCCCTCTTAAAATGCTCAGTAACACCTTTCATTTGATACCCATATCGTACAAACATATTCTAGAGTCACCCCTGGTTCACCTTTATGGCGATTTCTCGAAAAGGCGTTCACCTATAGAACTAAAGCCCATTCCTTTTTAAAATACTCATTACCACCTTTCATTTGATACCCATATCGTACAAACACATTCTAGAGTCACCCCTGTTCCACCTTAATGGCGATATCTCGAAAAGGCGTCCACCGATAGACCTAAGGCCCACTCCCTCTTAAAATGGTCAGTAACACCTTTCATTTGATACCCATATCGTACAAACAAATTCTAGAGTCAGCCCTGGTCCACCTTTATGGCGATATCCCTAAATGGCGTCCATCCATAGAACTATGGCCTACTCTCTCTTAAAATACTCTTTAATACCTTCCATTTGATACACGTGTCATACAACCACATTCCAGGGTTACCTTAGGTTAATTTTCCTACATGGTGATTTTCCTTATTTTGTCTCCATAGCTCTCAACTGAGTATGTAATGTTCGGTTACACCCGAACTTAGCCTTCCTTACTTGTTTTGACTGTATTGAGTTTATTTTTTAGGGGTGCCCGTAAACGAGAACTGTCCCAGGGGCCCGGCTCGGCTCTCTGCGGCCCTGGCAATAGACTTTATAAAGTTAGACTAGGTGGTTGCTGGAGACCACTTTTACACTGCGATATTTTTCGCGGTGCAATTTTAGACCCGTGCATTAATACACAACTCGTTATAAACTAGTATAATCGAGGTCAGCTCCAAGATGCCATTGTTTTGTCGAAGAGGATTTACCGATACTTCGAAGTATCTTTTAAATATTCCTTTCGTATAGGGTACAGAGCTAAATACGAATTTTTCAGTTTTATTCTGCAACTGGTTCCTAAAACAGAAAACGCCAAAATTTAACAGCGAAAAGAATTAGGGTAAACAGTATGGAAAGACGTTCTCATTCGTGAACGTCGTGATATTTTTGCTATTGGATAAACTTCGAAGACGGCTTCCTGCATAGGATATACAACTATATTTCACTAAAAAAATTTGGAACAGCGAATTGTTTGCCTTATTTTAAGCTTTACCGGTAACTTTATAGCTGAAGAATTATGCAACAGAGAATCGTTACCAGTGCATGTAACCGTTATTCTGGTCCACAAGGTTGTATCGCTGAAAACCAAGATGGATAAAAGGAAAATGTAAACTATACGTGTTTTCCTGATTTCTAGAAAAATGTAATTTTAGCGATGAAAACGTTGCTCGTCTTTACCTAGGCTCCTTTCTTTTCCGATTCCAATACATGGGAGAGTACGATCTCGGTTTCGACCGCTTGGATTCGAATATACAACAAAACCGGAAATACTAAAATTTTTTTTCCAACTAAATACTTACTTCAGTGTAACCGTTATCTTAACATATTTTTTGAACATATTTTATTTGAAATATTTAAATTGTCATGGTCTTCAATTTAAGAGTGTATTTTGTACCCTGCCTGCTGTCATCTCCGATTTCGGTTTCGATTGCGCTAAATCAATTTTTTAAGTTCGCATTCCAGTTCCGGTAAATTCACTACCGTTATATCCCGACATTCAAATTAACTAATTAAACTTATAAACATACCGTAAAGCAAAATACACAAAAAATTCAGTACATTGTGAATGATGACTAAGTGTGATATCTTCTGCATAAACGTCAAAATTCCAAATTGATTGGATCACCTGATTTGTAAATGACTAGCGCTGTCTCATTCTGTATCTCTTTCTATCACCCGCTGAAGATAGGCGGCGCCATATTGAACAGCCTGTCAAAACGCTGAAAAGTAGCCATATTGAACAGCCTGTCAGGCAGTTGACATATAAGAGATCACACTTTGTCATCATTCACAATGATTCAGTACTCCCTAAACAACTTTCATATAAGGTTGTCGTAATTTTGATTTTTTTTTTGTATTTCGGTTTCGCGATATTTGCTCAGTGTTTTGTGCTTATCTTTTGTAAAAATGTTTATATTAGGTGCCATATGCGAGGTTCCTCAGCAAGTACATGATGGGATTATAGAATGTGGCGCATTACGCATGTAAATATTACTTCAGCTGTTTTTTATGGGCAATTTTTACGTCATTTTCCTTCAACTCTTCTTTTTTCTCTCTTTCTTTCATTCGCTGAAGCAGTCAAGTGTGACGTAGTTGCGCAGAACGAAGCAATTTTGAACTCGTGAATGTGTTTCGATAAGGCTACCAGGACGACCACAACATTTTAATGAAGAGAGTTTTTATTTAACTTAAGACTCTTATGTGAAGAGTTATCTATAATAAAACATAATTTCGCTTAGAGCGGATTCAATATTCTTTCAGTTTGTAACACATTTTTTGTGCACGTCTAGTGATCAAGCGAATTTAAGTTTCGGTTTCGAACACCGATTAGTGTCACATGTTTTGATTATTGGTAAAATCAATACTGACGTGTAGCCTAGCTAACAAAAATAAATTTCATATATTTAAGTAAGTTTTGACCTCAGTTTGGACCTCTATATGATTTTTAATTACAGGAAGTCAGGTGGAATATTACCGAAACATATAAAATGTATAAAAAGAAACGGCATATTACATCAGATAGTATTCGTATCGAAATTATGAAAACAAAAAAAGCTTCCACAATATATTTATTTATTCTAAACAAGTCAACAATGAAATTGGTTGTACCAAAACCCTACGTTATTGGCTATCTTCGGATGGTTTATGGGCTTTAATTCGTATTTTTATTTATTTTTTTATTTTTATTTTTAAGTTTAGGAGGGAAGTGTGTTATATGCCAACCTAATAAAACCGCACTGCATTTTTTGAGCGCACGCAAACAACCGGCGTTTTTTGCCCAAACCCAAATAAGCATGCGTTGCGACAATGTAAAGCATGTGTGAAATGTCAAATCTAAATGTCACGCAGAACAAAAATTGGAATCGAGTTAGGTTTTCACGCAGCAAATTCAATTTGGGTTGCTCTCATACAAGTTGTATGTACATGATCATTTTTGACAGAAAATGACATGCGTGCGTTTATATTAGGTTGGCATGTAACCGTCGAGCAATCTTCGTCGAAGAGCCGTACTGATTCCTCAGGTAATGGGTAGCAACCCTGCGGGAAAAAAATGGGAGACACACAAAGCACCAGTTTTGCACTACAGGTTTAAATCAACGGGAAAATGTATTCTCAATTTTTTACCTTAAGTAGCATTGTCACCATATGCCAAGTTTCAAGAATCTAACTTAATTTAAAATCGATTGCAATAATCCACACTTTTTTTTGGAAAAAAAAACGAAAGCAGAAAATACTGTTAAGTACTAAAACACAATGTGACCAACTGACCGAGAAAATTTGTTCTCTACAATGCTTGACATTCGCATTCGGTTTGTCAGATAGCTCCACATTCGAGACAATCCTAATATATGTGTATATACATACATTTATGAATAGAGCCCATATATATATTAATCATCCCCATTTAGCTTCCAACTAAAGAACTGACTTTTCAGTTGACTCTGTGCATCTGCTACGTTCTGCCATTAAGAGGAATTCATTAGCGGTATACTAATTTCATTGCCATATGAACTTGTGTACATTTGTATATCACGGCAGACAAGTTGAGAACGAGCACAAAGATATACTTATATTAAAAAATGTATGCATAATTATCGTTAATAAAAAATAATCTAAATTTCAATAAAACTGAAAAAACAACTTTAATTGCATGTTTTTTATGTATATAGTAAATACTCATACATACAAATGTACATACAGAACAGAAAAATTGCAAAAGATATGAAAAGAAGCTACATATAACAATTTGTGATCTTGTCAATTAGCCGCAGGTACCCGACACAGTTTTTGTTACAATAAATATTGATTATTTGATAAAGAAAGAAACATTTTTGTGGAAATATTTGTATAATTTGTACCGTGTGATTCGATTCCTGTTAGCGAAAGTGATAAGTGTAAACAACAAATAAATATGTGTATGTACATATGTACATACTATGTTGTGAAAATAATTCTGTGAAAAGTTGGGCGACACGCTTCAAAAAGAGTGATAATAATTGTATTTGGAAAAATAAAAAAAAATAACTGTTAATCAAGTAGTAGTAGTAAATAGTAGAATATAATGAACCGGACTAGAAAAAAGATTGAGCGCCCAAAAAATCCATACACAACGGTAAACTGCCTCTCACGGTGGAGCTTCTGGTAAGACTTGTTCATATATTTATTAAGTTTTATTTACTATATAATATTGCATTTAAATAAATGAGTGTGTAAATAAAGGTCATTGGACTAGATACATATTTATGTGAATTATCTATGGGATATAGACAAAGAACAATCAAAATACAAAATAGTTACATACATATATACAAAATATAAAACAATGAGAAAAAATTGTTGGGTTGGCTGCTATGAAATGTTAAAGAACAAAAGTATTCAAACATGCAAGGGCGTAGTCATGGAGAAGGGGGCATTGCCCCCTTCGTATGCCACACACACATACATATATGGAAATCTAAATTCAAATTAACATAAAAATGTACCTAAAATTCTAAATGTTTTTGAAAAGAACAAAACATTTTTTTTTTTTTAATTTTAAACTTTCACTCTGATAGACTTAAATTTAATAGGCTCATTCCGTTCATTGATTTAAAATTTCAAAAGCAAATAGTGAAATTAACATGAAAGTACATAAATGACATATGTATACCTATTACAAATTATTATATATGGGGCTTTTCACGTCAAGTGTTCCCATTCGAAAAATCGAATCTCTCCAAAATCCACCAAAGTGGAAAAGGAGGGACCGAAATATTAACGGGTTGCGATGATGAAGTTGTCGAATTTGTTGAATTTCTTATTTTTGCATACAACGTTTCATAAGTTTCAGCAACAATATTTCTTCTTTTCTCAATCAAGAATACTTGATTAAAACTGTCCTACAATATTTAAATGTACGAGTTAATTCAGTGAATAAGAGTACTCGAATGTAAAGTTGTTAACCTCGACTAGAAATCCACTGCCGTGACAGTTACACGAATATCTAGATTTTTAAAGTTTTTTATACAATTTTCTTCATTTTAAAAAAAATTAAAACCGATAACGAGAACACGTGCAGTATTGCCTTAAGGTTAAACGCACGACACTTTGGGTGAAATTTTAAAAATTGCCCATAGCTTGTTGGCAAATTGTATGTGTTTATACTTGGTTTTGTGTTACATGTCGAATGAGATTTGTGGGTCCGGTGACATGACCAAAATAATAGGTGTACACAGCTTTGGTTCTATATCATTAAAAGATTTTGCGAATGAAAACAAATTTTGTATGGTAATATTAATAACTTTAGTTACTTATACTAAATATATGAAAATTATTATAATTCATTATTTCAAAGATAACTGTATCATAATAAAAAAATTTCGTTGGTCAAAATAATAGGGGTATCCAACTTTTCTTAAAAATCAAAGTGCACCATTGAAATATAATTCCTTACTCCACTGTTATTTTAATCACCGGTATCTCCTCCATGTTTTGTATAACTTAGCCTCTACCATTGGTCACGACTTTAATTAATTTTTGACAGGCTTCCAGTGGAGTGCTATCCCATCCCAATCCTTCATCTTCTGGCAAAATAACTCGCTTCTTTGAAATGAAAAGGACTCCAGTCATCTTCTAAGGTCACTTCACAAGTTTCCAATCGGGTTGGGGTCAGGGAATTGACTTGGTCATTGCATACATGTGGAAATTCCGTTTCTGAAACACTCAGATACCAACCGAAGAGTATGTTTTGTACCGTTATCTTGGTGATAACTCAATCTGAGTGGCATGTTTTTCTCCGCATACGACGGTACAAAACATACTCTTCGGTTGCCATCTCAGTTGTTCGGAACTGGAATTGTCACATGTATATAATTTACTTTATGTGTGCCGAATTTTCAATAATGATCAAGAAAATTTCGAATTACTTGGAGAGTTAGAGCCAAATTAACCCCCAAGTTTGGCCAAATCATATTCAGTATTTCGGGGTGCCGAGCTCGCGGCTCGTGATTTAATCGAAATTTTAAATTTGTGCTATCAAGTTTGTATCAAGAACTGCGGCTGCTATTTTTGTACTCAAATTTCTAGTAGAAATGTTGATTAATGTCCATTTGTATATAAAATTCAATTATTCTTTATCTTGGAATTATTCTTTAAATTAAAAACATATATAATTTTTTTTTGATAATAAAAAATTAATTATCTTCAATTGAAAGGCTGCTTCAATATTCATATATACTACATATTGTAACGAATTTACTGCAATTTCCCTTATTTGCAATCTTCTGCTAACGTTCGTATCGCTAAACTGTTGAATAAATAACTCCAATATTGAATAATGGATAAATGGCCTTTATTAAAGTACTTCACAATAACACTTATACTTTGCAACCATAGTGTACAAGTACAAGTGTGTTGACTTCTTTCTGACAGGCACTCGCTTAAAAAAAAAAATCTGGGTTGCCATTGTTGTTTCGGTTGAAAACGGTCAATTAGGGTTCTGTGCAGAGACGTAAAAGATTGAAGCAGGGTTTATGTAGTCACAAAAGTGTTGCTCCTGTTCCACAGCTATTTAATTTTATGTCATGGCGAAAAGTGTTCAGTTCAGAGTTATTGATTTTCATTAAAAGTTTAGTTTATTACGGAGGGTTACTCCTTTAAGTGCAAAAAGCAGAAAAACGTAGAGTTTTTCAAATAATTGTGAAAAACTTTTTAATTTGAACTTCTGTATCCAAGTTCACTATATTTGTGTAGAATCTGGAGGTCAATTCCTTAACAATGAAAAACTGAAAAATGTACACTTCTTGAAAACTCATTTGCACACACAATTTACACTTTGAATTTAGTTGTGTTTTTATGCACAAAATTTTGAAACTAAAAACAAAATTTTCACTTGTCAGGAAAAAACGGCCCAATGTCAAAAAACCCTATCGAAATACAAACTGGCTTGTTTTTTTTTTTTAATGAACTACGTTATATTTTTCTTGTATTTCGTTAGTTTTTTTAAATAGAGTTCACACACTTACACCAGTACTGAAACCTTATTGGCTCCTTCGACAAAATATATAAGAGAAAAATACATAGAAAATAAAGTAGTGTCATATAGGAGTTTGATTTGTTCGCACTTATAGCACCATTTTATTTGCAGGAGACTTTCACAGCTACAAAAATTAACAAGCCAACCTAATATAAACGCACGCAAGTCATTTTCTGTCAAAAATGTCTCATGCACATACAACTTGTATGAGAGCAACCCAAATTGAATTTGCTGCGTGAAAACCTAACTCGATTTCCAATTTTTGTTCTGTGTGACATTTAGATTTGACGTTTGCACACATGCTTTACATTGTCGCAACGCATGCTTATTTGGGTTTAGGCAAAAAACGCTGGTTGTTTGCGTGCGCTAAAAAAACGCAGTGCGGTTTTATTAGGTTGGCTTGTAAGGCGGATTTACACAGACGCTTTGGTTGTGTTGCATTCATTAATTCATCTGTCGGGCGAAGTATCGAAAAATTTACATAAATGCTTTGGTTGCGTGCCTACGCTTTGACTACGCCATACGAAGAACAATGAAACGCCGTACGTTATCTTTGCTTTGAAGCGACCAAAGCGTTTATATAATTTTGCCCTTATGAATTTGTGTAAACAGACTTAGAAGTGAAATTTTTCAATGTTACACGTGTGCCGTTTTATATTTTCACTCTAGTTTAAATAAATTTTGCTTTCCGTATGTTTCCGAATTGTTGCAGGCTACAAATCTTCTAGTATTCTTATTTCCGCGGAAATATATGCAACTATTTCATCTGTAAATACTACAAAGTTTATTTAAACTATCAAATGCAACTCAGCTTGAAGTACTCTTACGTACCAAAAATGCAACTATAGACCTGAGATTTGCATCAGGTGAACGAGGCTGTTTGTAGTCATTGTGAATGATGACAAAGTGTGATCTCTTATATGTCAACTGCCTGACAGGCTGTTCAATATGGCTACTTTTCAGCGTTTTGACAGGCTGTTCAATATGGCGGCGCCTATCTTCAGCGGGTGATAGAAAGAGATACAGAATGAGACAGCGATAGTCAAATACGAATCAGGTGATCCAATCACTTTGGAATTTTGACGTTTATGCAGAAGAGATCACACTTTGTCATCATTCACAATGTTTGTAGTTTTGACGTTTATCGCTCAGTTGACACACTTGTATAGGTACACTATGTTTGCAACTAGCTTGCTTAATAACCAAACTGACTGATAGCTTAAATCATTGTTTACTATATAGTTTGGCAGCTTAAATAGAGCTTATGTTGCGAATAGAGTGGAAGGCAGTGGAATAGGCAGTCGAATGTCATATAATGAAGGAATTGATGTTCGGAGTTTTTTCAAAATTTGCCCGAAATCCTGAATCACAAAAGGGAGTGTAGTTAAGTACGAAAATGAAAAAATGTAGTTAGGTTTTGCTCCTTTTTTAGCAGGAGATTTTCATTTTAAAAAAGTAATATATAAATCAATGTCCCTTCTAATTCTAATTTTATCTATGGAGCTTCGCATGCACTTTATAAAAACGCGCTTTTTATTTTTACGAACTTATTCCTCAATGAAAATAAATGAAACACGTATTAATGTAAGCATTAATCATGTCTCTTACTTCTTAAATATTCTTCTTAAATATTATAAATGTGTTTAAAGTAGCAGGACTAAAATAATATTGACAAATCTGATATGTCAAACTAATTTTATATAATAAAAATGATTTCATACATTGCATGCATTTTATACATATGCATTATATTTAAAATTTTCTCTAACTATTCGTTTTGTGCTGACTAAATTTTGCTTATGCATAACTTTCTTTGGCTATATAAGATAACAATTCCAGGGGCCGTTTTCACCATCTTCCGTGAACGCTAACATAGAAGAACCCTAAGTTTTTAATTATTTGTGTTTTGCTTTGACGTTGGCGGTGCGTTGCTTATAGATTGAAGCAATTAAAGCGAGTGTGTTCAAAGTCAGATGTAGGGGCAACGCAAGTACCAAAACGACTCAAAAAGTCACCTTAAGCCTAGTTGCTTCACGTTTTATTTATCATTATTAATTAAAAATGTTGGATCTCGTAAGAAGCTAAACTTAGGCAAGATACACACGAGACATAGCTTCGTAGACGCGTACAAAATATGGAATGGAGCTACGATTTTCTACGCCTCAAGATTTCTTATGCTGTACCTAATACGCGTCTATGAAGATACGCCTCGTGTGCATCTTCCCTTAAATTATTTTCAAAGAAAAAATGCTTTGTTTTTTAAACTTTGCTAATTTTCACATACATGTCTACTACTATGGCTGTCGCTTCCATACTATTATTTCATTATTTAAAAAAAAAAATTATTCTGAAAAATGCTACCTTGTCACATGCGTTTTCAAACACGTTTGCCACACCATGTTTTCATTTAGGACCAAAATGCATCAAAAAAAAAGACCAGATCTCAAAAAAAAAAAAAAAAAAAGAACCAAATTTTAGTTTTTTTATTGGTATACAAACAATTGGGATGTTTCAATGGTTTAATATATAAAATTTTAATAAAGTAGAAACTTGGTTTTAATTCAAACTGCACAAACAAAAATGAAGTGCACCTTTAGGTATTATATGTTCACATTTCTAGGATTAGTCTATAGGGTGACTCATGAAAGCTGTTTACGCGGCGTAGGCTGCCACCCGTCCCATCTCCCCCTTGTACATACGTATATATGAATTTCTTTATAACCCGTAGTTTGTATTATATATTTTTATTACATTGAATTGTATAAATATTGAATTATATATTACATTGAATTGTATCCTATTATATTCCCCAAAAGAAATGAATATAACTTACCGTTAAATTTCTCACTGGGAACCCTCATGGACATGTGGCAGCCTCCACCGCGTAAATCCACCAAGTTCAATTCGCCGCAAGTACAGGATGGCGATATGGCATGATCGTCAACCTGTCAAAAAACCACTACCTCTTGGTTATTGAAAAAAATTATTATCATTCGTTGTCATCCTCATTGTAAATGATGACAAAGTGTGATCTCTTATCTGTCAACTGCCTGACAGGCTGTTCAATATGGCTCTTTTCAGCGTTTTGACAGGCTGTTCAATATGGCGGCGCCTATCTTCAGCGGGTGATAGAAAGAGATACAGAATGAGACAGCGATAGTCAAATACGAATCAGGTGATCCAATCACTTTGGAATTTTGACGTTTATGCAGAAGAGATCACACTTTGTCATCATTCACAATGGTCATCCTTGCTCAATAATTCGGTCGCAAAAAATTATATTTTCAACCTTTTTGTGCGCGGTTTTTTTGGAAATCATAAAGATTTATAAAATATCTCGTTTTCGCTTTAGTAATTATAAAATATTCTACAATATAGTTCCTGCGGTTTGTGAATTATTATCGCTACAGAAAGTCAGCCCTATATTGGTATATCGCGCTAAATAAGTGTTCGAAAATACCTCGTCGCTTGCTTGCTGCTTAACAAAGTCTTTGTTAAAACTCATCGAGAGTCTTTCGCCAACTTTTTTTTGTTTGATCTACAAATCACGATAATTGCGCCCGCATACCGACATTATATTGTTATATTCATTGAAAGGGATACTAAACATTTTGTAAGCTTTATAAAGGCCGTATAAATTAAAGAAAAGGAGTGTTCCTTACGAATTTAAAAGTGTCTTTCATTGTGCTTGAGGAGTAGTCGCCATCTTAGAGGTGTGCAAAGTGCAGAGTGTCAGCAACTACACATTGCTGGACATATTCAACGTAACGCCATCCATTTCACGAAGAGACTGGCGTGTGTCACCGCCGCTGTATTGTCGTCACCACAACACCGCTACCAGTTCATCGTCGTCACCGCCGCCAAGGCGCTATCATCGCCGTGCCAAGCCAGTGCATCCGTAAACAACCGTCAAGAGGCCATTCCCATAAAAGCCTATCCAAGCAAATCTGTGAGTACCATCCTATAGCTTAACTAAAAGCATATAAACTTATAAGGTTTAAAATTATATCCATTTACACACGCTGTTATATGAACGCACCTAGTAATACTCTTGATAAACTTGATTGTTTATCAGATGTATTATTGCCAAACAAAAATATTTAGATTGTTATACAAATTAAAAAATGCCAAGATTAAGTGAAAAATCAAAACTAAAACGTCTGTACTAAGATATTCTTGTAAATGACTTGCTAATGTTGGAGATTTCTGATAAAAATGCCTGCTGTAATGTCGGCAAGGTTGCATTCCTTTGAGTTTACCGCGTAATGAAATGTGCGCGTAAATTTATACAAATTGTGTAAATGATTTTTCATACAAAATTTGACAGTTCGTTTACGCACTAGATAAATTTATATGTTTACACACTTTATAAGGCATTTATACGGTTACATGAGTCCCCCTTATGTCTTTCACCAATCAAACGTTGTGAACCTAGTTTTGCTTGATTGCAATGGAATAAAGTGCATAGCGCAGTTAGGTTTTATTAAAGAACGGTTAAAAAATTTGCATTGTGGCAAACTCAGTAAATCGTAAATAAAACTAAGCAGTGGTGTTAATGCTATTTTTATAGATGTTTACTTTTTCGCTAACAGTTTAAACTTCATACCAGAGCCTAGATTCAGTAAGTGTGAGTTGGAACTCAGACTAAAAATCAATTGTCTTAAAAGTTTCAACTGTGTAATAACTGAATACCAATCGAAATATGTAACCACTAAAACAAGTCTTTTTTCTGATAAGTCCGTTGTTTCATCAAAAATTAATGACAATGTGATTGCCCGAACATTCAACACTTCCTTTTTTAATGCCTTGCCTAAATTACCTACCGGGTGAAATGTCATTTTTCTGCTACATTTTATAGATAGAGCAATTTTCGTGGTAAGAATTCCATTGAAGTGTAAATTGGTTAGGTATTTCAATTATTTTATACGATATTTAATGATTAAGTTGAAACACGACCTTTCGAATCTTTAGATTTACCGGAAGTACCGGCCACCATATTTATTTTCAAGGTTGCCATCTATTTTCATATCGATAGTTTTACAATATTTACAATGGGTTTACAGAAGTAAATTGAAAATTATGTGTGGGTAATAGATTTGCCGAAAATTTTATTAGCAGTATGTTGAATTTTTGTTTCAGTGAAAAAGAAATAAAAGTACCAAATCCGTGCCGAACAAGAACCAAAATTGAGAAATAGGGACCAGCGGACCATATGGGGTTGAAAAGAGCCATTTTTTGTCCAAATGGACTGAGATGGCAACCGTGTTCTCAAATGTAAGCATCCATATCAAATACATACACATATAAGTACTTCGACATTACGAAATACATTGTCGCGTTGTAAGCCAAAGTATTTTTGCACAAAACCTTTTTGACCACCACAATACCACAGATTAAGTGTAAAATTTCACAAAAATTATAAATTTTTTCGAAAAATCACACCGAATAACTACAGTCCTTGTTTACGAATTTAGAAACAATGAGAATGGCAAACACGAACGAGTACGAAATATAATGTCAAAACGTATATGCACATGGTTGTATTTCAATGCACGAAAATGCTTTAAAAACGCATGAAATTATTAAATTAAAATTGAAAAAAAATGTTAAAAACTTTAATATAAATAAAAGGATTCTTTTAATAACAACAAATAAGCCTTATATATTCTATTTATACATCAATTGGTAAGGTTTATCTCACTTTAAAATTTAAGCTAAATAATCTAAAGTTTTGTTTTTTTTGAAATTGAGTCGAGAACTGTGCGTGTGAATGTGCGAATTTCACCGATCAGCTGTTAGTTGCGCTACTTGGCAAAATTTACAATGGCTTATACTGTTTTCACACAGACGGCTTATTGAATAATAAAGGCAGTTTTTACATTAAGACGCTTATTGAGCTCAATCTTCCCTACAAAATTCGAATCTATTATTATTTCATTAGTAGCTAATCGAATGCCTAATGAAGTCAAAAGCACAATGCAACTCTGTTGGCAGCGTTCGGCTTCCGTTTCCGCTTCTTAGTTTTTGGTGTGGTCAGTGCTTAAAAATGTCATTTGTCAAAGCAAATGTCATTGTCTGCATGGCGGAACGATACAAGGTGGCCGCATCGAACAGCTGATTATAACCTTTTTTATTTGATTTGATACATCAACTACCGGCGCAGTACGATTTTGACATTTGTCCATCGAATTTACAAGTACATGGAATTTTTTTTGTTTGTAGGTATGTCACCATGTATCGTTCCGCCATGATTGTCTGTCTCATCCTTCATATTAATCGAGCAGTTACTTCTGTGTGAAAGCAAAAAATTTACGATTTCATTAGCAGGTGAAATGAGATCATTAAGTTTCTGTGTGAAAACAGTATTAAATGATACTGTCCGACCTCCTCATTGCATATTTCTAGGCTTTTCTAATTCCAGAACTTACTAGTTAGTTATAAATTTCTCAGCTACAACTACGCTTCTCTCATACCCAATGCGCTTGTATGTGTGAGCGACACTTCCACAATCACAATTGCATACCTTTAGGAGCATTGCAAATAAGATATCTGCATGTGCTTGTGCGTTGCTTCTCCGCCGCGTGCACGCGCATGTGTAGACATAATGATTGAATTATTGATGCGAATTAACGTCACTGCTTAGCATCGGCCTAGAGATGGCAGTACCCCTTAGTGCCGCCAACATTCGTAACGCATCCCTCCACCTAAGTCTGGTCGTCCCGATCAGACAAATCTCTCAATCTAAACGCTGCTAGCATCTCCAAATGAACCACCCTTCTACTTCGTGGTTTCCCAATTGTTTGTATGCGGTAGATGGTGTCATTGATCTTCTTCACAACTTTGTACCAGCCTTCCCAACTGCACCGAAATTTGGGGGAAACACCTTTCCGCCGGTGAGGGTTGTATAACAGTACCAAATCTCCCGCCAAGAAACCTTTCGAATTATTGTTCTCATCGTACCTGTGTTTCATCGTACTACTCAATACTCTGGTTCGTTCCTTCACACTCTGTTGTTTGGCCAATGAACTACTTCGTAGAGCTTGCGCTGGACGGATTTGCTTTGCATAATCAAGATCGTTCCGAAGCTTCACACCAGTAGTGTGCCCTGGCTTGAAACCACCCTTGCATTCTTTCTACGATATTCTTTCCTTCGTTTTAGTACGTCCGTTAGGGCTTTTCAATGCCAGTGTTTCTCTCACACGTACCTTCGGTTTTGATTTGTTTGGCCTATTCGTTCCATCAACCCTTGCCCGATCTGCTGCCTTTGACTTTTGCGGTTTTTGTCGAATCTCTTTCACCAGCACTCGATTACTGCTGAACCCTTCTTCCAAACTGAAGTTAAGTGGCACATCCTGGTTCTCATAGCGCATAATCTTTCTTGGCATATCGATCCTGATGTCATGGTAAACTAAGAAGTCCACTCCCAATATGACTTCATCAATGATCTCCGCCACAACGAATTTGTGTAGAACCATGACTTTCCCAATTAGGACTTCACATATCACTTCTCCCTGGACTTGGTTATACTCGCCTGTGACCGTACGCAACCTTGCTTCAGGTAACGGTTTTACTCTCCTGTTGACTAAATCAGATCGAATCAATGAATGAGAGGCGCCCGTACCTACAGTCAGTACACGCTACTTGCCATCCACATTCCCTCTGACGGTAAGACTGCTTAATTTCCTTCCAATCTGCGACACAGATATCACAGGACATTCAATAGCTGGATCTAGCTCTCGATTTTTACATCTGGTACGCTCTTGCCCATCTCCTCCAGCTTTGCGTTTACGGCCACCCAAGTTGGAACTACCAGGACCAAGATGGCAATGACGTGCAATGTGACCGGGCTTCCCGCATTTGAAGCATTTGATAACTCTTTCACTCCGCTTTTGCGATCCTTTCATCGACTCCAATATGGCGTCTACCCACTCTGGCCTTTCTACTTCCACACGGCGTGTTTTGAAAACTGCCTTACACAGAAGCGACGCTGTTCCTGAATCAGAGCATGTGATACCGTTTCTGCGAATGCTAGTTTTGGATTCGCATATGTAGCCCGCTTCGTTTCCACATCTCGTATGCCATTTATGAAGCTCTGAATTTGTACCCTTTCAGTGTATTCCACGGGTGCGTCCGCATTTGCAAGATGAGCCAATGTTTCAATATATGAAGCAAACTCCTGCAATGTCTCATTTGCTTTTTGGTAGCGGTTTTGCAACTCAATTTGGAATATCTGTTTTCTATGCTCACTTCCATAAAGTCGTTCTACAGCAGCCATCAATGCTTCATAACTGTTGCGTTCGTTCTCTGGAATTGTCTGTAAGATTTCGGCAGCTGGTCCTTTCAATGATACGAAGAGTGCAGCAACTTTATCTTCAGCATTCCAGTTATTCACTGCTGCGGTCTTCTCAAACTGTAGCTTAAAGACCTGGAAAGGAACAGAACCGTCAAAGGATGGTGTTTTTACCTTTGGATTACTCGCTGAAACAGCTGGGCGGTTTAGTTGTAACTGCTCCATACGACATTTTAGCGCTTGTATCTCGGCATCAATTTTATCCTCGAGTTGTAAAATTTTTGCATCCTGCTCTTCCAGTTTCACAAAGAGCTGCGATGATACCTGTTCCGAAATTTGTGCCGACATTTCAGATATACGTGCCTCTTGCGCTTCCAGTTGAGATGCCAAATATGTCTTCTGTTTTTCCAATTGTGATGTTATACGGGTTCCCTGCGGTTCCAATTGGGATACCATATACGTATTCTGTTCTTCCAGTTGTGATGATGTTTGTGTTTCCTGTGCTTCAATCTTCGCTGTTATTTCTGACGACATTTCTGACATTTGCGACGACATTGATGCTACTGTCGATGTTTGTGCAGATATTGCAGCCAAAATCATGTTCAAGTCTGTGCTCGTAACTGTCTGCGGTGTTTCTTCCATTTTTGTTGTTTCCTCGCTTTCAAGATGAAAGTCGTACTCTTCCTCGTCGATTCCTTCTAATTCCATTGCCTGTCGTAGTCGTTCCCGAAGTTCTAGTTTAATGCCGGTTGTATTCAATCTACGGCTCTTCAACTCCTTCTTCAGTTGCTGGATCTTCAAATCACTTAACTTTGGCATGTCCAAGTTGTATTCGAAGTCTTCGGAATTTATTCAACAATTCCTCTTCTGACACCAATTGTAACGAATTTACTGCAATTCCCCTTATTTGCAATCTTCTGCTAACGTTCGTATCGCTAAACTGTTGAATAAATAACTCCAATATTGAATAATAGAAAAATGGCCTTTTTTAATTACTTCACAATAACACTTATACTTTGCAACTAGCTTGCTTAATAACCAAACTGACTGATAGCTTAAATGAAACTGATTTCTCGCCTCCACTGTTGTCGCCCTTTTATACTGTCCAACCTCCTCATTGCATATTTCTAGGCTTTTCTAATTCCAGAACTTACTAGTTAGTTATAAATTTCTCAGCTAAAACTACAGATGTATAATTTTTATAGCTTCTCTCATACCCCATGCGCTTGTATGTGTGAGCGACACTTCCACAATCACAATTGCATACCTTTAGGAGCATTTCAGATAAGATATCTGCATGTGCTTGTGCGTTGCTTGTTACGATTGTTAGCAACACTAAGGGGTACTGCCATCTCTATGCCGATGCTAAGCAGTGACGTGAATGCACATCAATATTTTTATTACTTTGTGTACACCTATGTACGTACACGCAGCGGAGAAGAGATGCACAAACACATGCAGATATCTAATCTGAGATGCTCCTTAAGGTATGCAATTATAATTGTGGAAGTGTCGCTCACACATACAAGCGCATGGGGTATGAGAGAAGCTATAAAAATTATACATCTGTAGTTGTAGCTGAGAAATTTATAACTAACTAGTAAGTTCTGGAATTAGAAAAGCCTAGAAATATGCAACGAGGAAATCAGACAGTATAAAAAGGCGACAATAGTAGAGGCGAGAATCAGTTTCATTTAAGCTATCAGTCAGTTTGGTTATTAAGCAAGCTAGTTGCAAAGTATAAGTGTTATTGTGAAGTACTTTAATAAATGCCATTTTTCCATTATTCAATATTGGAGTTATTTTATTTATTCAACAGTTTAGCGATACGAACGTTAGCAGAAGATTGCAATTGTAAACTCGTTACAATATGTATATTCGTTGTGACTGCAAACAATGTATTATTTAATCAATACATTAGACAGGTCGATGTTTTCCCGAAAAATTCCAACATGCAAACTGCTCTAAGGACCATGGAATATCCCATATGTTAAAATTAAAAAGATGGCGATTCGGAGCGCG
This sequence comes from Eurosta solidaginis, assembly GCF_040869045.1. Taxonomy (NCBI): domain Eukaryota; kingdom Metazoa; phylum Arthropoda; class Insecta; order Diptera; family Tephritidae; genus Eurosta; species Eurosta solidaginis. Next base: position 392,962,036 of record NC_090319.1, read on the forward strand.
TTATATAGCCATACGAAAATTTTATGGATATGACTACATACATACATATGTATGTATATGTATCCCATAATTTGACTTAACTAGCAGGTGTCCAAATATTGAAATTTGAGAAGCAACCAACCAAATAAAAAACCTAATTCGATATAAGCACTTTTCAGATCAGTGTTGCCACCTTCTCCGAAAATGTTTCTATCAATATACCAAAAATGTATGCATATAAAAATAAATTATTCAGCCGCAACGCTTTTAAATAAAAGCCTATAGTATTCATAGACCAACTCAATTTTTCGTTGAACTTTATAATGGCTGCAATAACTCAATATCTTCTGAATGGTATTGAACAATGTCCGACCAACTTGAATTTTTAATTGAAACCCAACCGAACTTTACAAACAAATTTTTAAATTTAAAGACAATTTTACTTTTAATCAATTTACCACATATTATGACATTGAACATTGAAATAAAGTTTGTTAAGAATCCTGGGGAAAATTCTGACAAGGTTCGATCTGTTAAGTAGACTAGCTTAAGAACTCTTCGTGGTTACATACACTTAAAGCTTGAAATACCCATGGGCGTTAACTTCGAATATTTTTTTGAATTAGTAACTAAAACTTTAATAAAACCTTTCTGTAGAATGCTCAATATCACATACGAATGTGTAAAAGTGTTAATTTTTCCTTGAATAACCATGCAACGAGTAGTGGATCGTTGAAGTCACCTTAGTAAGACGAATTGTAAGATCCCAATAAAAATTAAGTAAAAAATGAATTTAAACAATTTGTGAAGTATTTTTTTATGTAAAAACGAAAATAAATAAACAAGTGTATTTATTTGTGTACTTTTTTTTTGCAATTTGGAATTTTGCAATTTGAAAAGAATTTTACCATTTTAAAAAATAAAACAAAAAAATCAAAATATGAAAAATTTCACCCTTTTAATTTTTTTTAGGAAGAAATACTAGTAGTATTGTGAAAAAGGTGACATTTTTCAAGTTTTGATTTTTTATTCTGTTTTTTTAAATGGTAAAACTCTATAAAAAATATTTGATAATTCTATACGTCACCATTTGTCATATGGTATCAAAAGACGCATTTTGGTGCCAGATCGTTTAAAAGATATTGACGAAAAATGACCGCGGGTACCTCCAAAAGCGGGGATGTGATCCAAAGTATTTTTACGCAGAACATTTGTCTGCGTTGTTTGCCCTAGGCCGCGCTTATAAAAAATTACCCTGGCCCACCCACCAATGGGGTGGGGTACACTCCTCCCGATATTTTTGGACGTGTATAAAGAGTTTTATGCTTTCCTATAGAATATGTCAAACGTTTCTTTCTGCAGCACTCCGTAAGATAGGTATCAATAGACATGCAATTAAATTTTCCCATTTGTATTGAAAACTTAGAAGTGCCATGCGGGCCAACTTAATATTAATGTATGTAAGGGGCTCTTATTTTTAGAGGCCTATTTCGGAATGTAAACAAAACTTTTAAGCATCGTTTCATGAACAAAATTGTTTTTTTGAAACGCCCTAATGAACAACGTAAATAAAAGCCAAATTAAACTTCCTTAACCCTAAGGCCATAGTCGTAACCATACCCATATCCATAACCATCTCACTGTGATCGATTAATGGTGCCTTAATCTAAAAATTGTGAAAATTTCATAAAAATGATGAAAACGCAAAAAATTACAAACATATTCCACAAAAAATAAGTATCTTGGTCATAACGTATCCAAAACAATGAAGAAAATCTAAAAAAAGTTATCAAATTCTCCAACTCAAATATTTTTAGGTTATGGATATGGCGAGAAACCAAAAACCAATTGATTGGCTATGGCGTTAGCGTTATGGTATGGCACCATTAATCGATTACATTGATTTCCATAAGGTTGGTTCGATCAGCTGTTTTGTCTGGTTATGGCTTTATGGTTATAAGTCACCATTAATTCGGCCTTTAGTCATAATAAGTTTTTTGTACAACAATTATTTATTTAATAAGCGCAAGACAACATTCGAAAACTGCTTGAAGTTTATTGCCCTCTCGTGGCAGTTTGATGTCACTCTTATGGCGTTCTCTAAAATATATTCAGACCAATTCTAAATATTCTCGCGGAATTTTGTTCTCGCGGATTTTTTTATTCCCGCGGAAAAATTCCTCCAATTCTGTTCTCCTAGGGAGAACAATAATTGGGGAATAGGAATTTCGAATATTCCAAGTCAGCTGTTTTGTCAATTGAAATTTCGTTGCGCATTTCTTATTTTGTTTAAAAATTGAAAAGTTTAATTATTGTTGCAAATTTGTTGGAAATTAAGAAATAAAATATAAACATTGCACAGTATATATTGCATTTCATGTGGTATTCACTGAAATGAGTAATGAATTGGTGCCACAGCAACATCAACAGCGGAACATAAGAAGAAGACGGCCGCACACAAATCTGGCGGAGTTGCCTGCTTTCATTCAGCAAAGCAATTTTCTGGCGGCCAAGTTGAGTTGAATTCGTCCTTCATCATATGCCAAAATCTATTTAAGCCTTATTAAAAAATCCTTGCGCAATTTCTGGATGGCTGCATCAAATTTGTATACCAAGAGCTCTACCGTTGCTTATGATATACTTTTCAACTTAAAATAAAGAATATTGTGGTTGTAGTTGTTGTTGTATTAGAAGTGAGAATATTGTGGTAGAATATAAATAATCTTTTAGCACAAATTTGTACAAATAAGTGTTCTTTCTTAAAATAACCAATTTCCTTTAACTATTTTGATGCATTCCCTTTAATTTAACAAGTGAAAAAACTCCTATGAAATGGCAGAGAAATCTCCCTCTCCCTCACATTCATAATACCTACTTTTCTCCCATAACCGGTTTCCGCTTTTTCGAACATCGTTCAGAATAGGAGGAAAGGGAGAAGTGAAAAAACTCACAAGGAATTTTTATTTAGAATACGAGGAATGGGAGAAGGGAGAAAACTCGCACGGAATTTTCGTTTAGATTTGGGCTGAATGTGCCTAACAATAACATACATAAAATAAAGTTTGCGATAAATGGATATTAGACTGGGTTGGCCCCCATACAAAAAAAAAAGTTGCTAATGTCCGCCCCTAAATTTGAAGATTATGTTGAGAGGGTTTCGGAAAAATTTTTTTTAATTTTTTTTTGATCCTGCGAAATACAGCCGACACGTTTTTTTCGTTGTAACTTGGTTATTTGATGTCCGATTTTTAAAATTGATATGTCATTATTTTGGCCTTTTAAGCTATGAAGTCGTTTTCACATGACTAGGTCAGCTAACAAAATCTCTACGAAAAATTGAGTTTTATCCAATACCTAGAAAAAAATTTGATTTTGTCGCATATTGTTATTATTATAAATACGAAACAACAGGTTTGACTCACTTATTTACTTTGACTTCCCCTATTCATGATATTTGGCATACCTTTATTAACTTTTCAATGCAAACCCTGCAATTTTTCCTCCGAAAATATCATGAGTTTCAGGTCTAATTATAATAAGAATCAGGTAAAATAACATTTACAATAAATATTGAAAGTGCTACAACTTCTTTGTTTATTATTTTAGTAATATGGTTTCAAAGCAACATTTTCTTGAATTTTTAAGTACTTTCATTTGGTAAGGAAAAAAACATACATCAGGGCGGTGAAATTTTGTTACCTGAGCTAGTCATGTGAAAACGACTTCATAGCTTAAAACGACATTAAACGGAAATGTGAAGCTTCTCAAGGCCAAAATAATGACATATCAATTTTAAAAATCGGCCTTCAAATAACCAAGTTACAACGAAAAAACCGTTTCGACTATATTTCGAAGGAGCAAAACAAAATTTTTTTAAATTTTTCCGAAACCCTCTCAACATTATCTTCAAATTTAGGGGCGGACCTTACCAACTTTTTTATTCGACCCAGTCTAATGGATATCTCTATCTTCTATATAATATATATCTATATATATAAAAAGAAGTGTACATTTTGATTGTCACTCCACAACTCGAGAACGGATAGAAAGATTGCCATGAAATTTTTAGGAAAGATACAGGAAGGAGAGATGATGGTTAGTTGATTTTGAAATCCCAAATCGATTTAGCCATTCTTGAGTTACGATTTTTTTTTAGAAAAAATTCAAAATTAAAAAAAAATAAGTCGGGTTTTCCTTCCTGACGCTATAACTCCAGAACGCACCAACCGATTACCACGGTTTTGCATTCGTTGGAAAGGTCTCAGCCTTCGTGAGGCTTATAGCAAAGAAAATTCTCGATCGACGCACATGGTCTCGAGAAATAGGCCAAAACGTGGATCCTGGTACCCCTAGAATGTGTTTATAGAATATGGATATCAAATGAAAGCTGTTGATGAGTGCTTTAGTAGAGGGTAATTTCCATACCCCTGGGACACTAGGGTCTCGAGATATAGGCCAAAATGTGGACCCGGGTACGACTAGAATGTTTTTATAGGATATGGATATCAAATGAAAGCTGTTAATGAGTCCTTTCGTATAGGGTAATTTTCATACCCCTGGGTGACTTGGGTCTCGAGATATAGGCCAAAACATGGACCTGGATACACCTAGAATGTGTTTTTACATTATGGGTATCAGATTGAAGCTGTTGATGTATGCTTTAGTACAGAGTAAGTTTTACACCGCTATAATGTGTGTGTATTATGGATATCAAATGAAAGCTGTTGCTGAGAGCTTTAAAGTAATTTTCATTGTGATAATCGATTTATTCGCATCAACCTGGCAAAACTGATAAATATGCATGCGAAGCCGATATAAACACATGAATTAATGATACCCACATACCTATTTACATACGTCCTATTCGATTTGCCTGAAATTTGGTATATAAATTTGCCTATATTAGTATTTACGATGCTTTTTTCCGGAAAGTAGACCAGAGACGTACTGGGACTTGGATTAGGACTAGGACTGGGACTGAGACTGCGACTCGGAGTGGGACTGGGACAGAGACTCGGAATAGGACTGGAACAAAATAAATACCAACCTCTGGGATTGGCAATAAAATATGAAGAAGAATGAGAAAAACTTGAGAGAAGAGAAAACAGAGAAGGAGAAGAAGTCTGAGAAAGAGATAGAATGAGACGAAGATGGAGATAGATGAAGCGAAAAATACGGAGGGAGGAATGAATAAAAAGTTTGGGAAAAAGTGTAGAGTGGCGAGGGCAGAGATAGACGGAAAAAGCATATTAAAATGTATGCAGATAGACCAAATTTAGGGCAGAACAACATCTGCCGGGTCTGCTAGTATATGTATATAAAAGAAAGTGGTGTTAGTTAGTTAGTTAGTTGTGAGTACTTTGATACTGGGTATTTTCTGTCCCCCTGGATGACTAGGGTCTCGAGATATAGGCCAAAACGTGGACCCGGGCACCCCTAGAATGTGTTTATACAATATGTATATCAAATGAAAGCTGTTGATGAGTGCTTTAGTACAGTTGGTGACTAGGGTCTCGAGATATAGGCGAAAACGTTGACCCGGGCACCCCTTGAATGTGTTTATACAATATGGATATCAAATGAAAGCTGCTGATGAGTGCTTTAGTACAGGGTAGTTTTCATACCTATTGGTGACTAGGGTCTCGAGATATTAGCCAAAACTTGGACCCGGGTACCCCTAGAATGTGTTTATACAATATGGATATCAAATGAAAGGTGTTGATGAGTGCTTTAGTACAGGGTAATTTTCATATGTATTTGTGGCTAGGGTCTCGGGATATTGGCCAAAACGTGGACCAGGGTAACACTAGGATGTGTTTTTACATTATTGGTATCAAATTGAAGCTGTTGATGTGTGCTTTAGTACAGAATAATTTATACCGTTGGGTGACTAGGGTCTCAAGATATAGGCCAAAACGTGGACCCGGGCACCCCAAGAATGTGTTTATACAATATGGATATCAAATGAAAGCTGTTGATGAGTGCTTTAGTACAGGGTAGTTTTCATTCCTATTGGTTACTAGGGTCTCAAGATATAGGCCAAAACGTGGACCCGGGCACCCCAAGAATGTGTTTATACAATATGGATATCTAATGAAAGCTGTTGATGAGTGCTTTAGTACAGGGTAGTTTTCATATCTATTGGTGACTAGGGTCTCGAGATATAGGCCAAAACGTGGACCCGGGTACCCCTAGAATGTGTTTATACAATATGGATATCAAATGAAAGATGTTGATGAGTGCTTTAGTACAGGGTAGTTTTCATACCTATTGGTGACTAGGTTCTCAAGATATAGGCCAAAACGTGTACCCGGGCACCCCTAGAATGCGTTTATACAATATGGATATCAAATGAAAGGTGTTGATGAGTGCTTTAGTACAGGGTAGTTTTCATATATATTGGTGACTAGGGTCTCGAGATATAGGCCAAAACGTGGACCCGGGTACCCCTAGAATGTGTTTATACAATATGGATATCAAATGAAAGATGTTGATGAGTGCTTTAGTACAGAGTAGTTTTCATATCTATTGGTGACTAGGGTCTCGAGATATAGGCCAAAACGTGGACCCGGATACCCCTAGAATGTGTTTATACAATATGGATATCAAATGAAAGTTTTGATGAATGGTTTAGTACAGGGTAGTTTTCATACCTATTGGTGACTAGGGTCTCGAGATATAGGCCAAAACGTGGACACGGGCACCCCTAGAATGCGTTTATACAATATGGATATCAAATGAAAGGTGTTGATGAGTGCTTTAGTACAGGGTAGTTTTCATACCTATTGGTGACTAGGGTCTCGAGATATAGGCCAAAACGTGGACCCGGTCACCCCTAGAATGCGTTTATACAATATGGATATCAAATGAAAGCTGTTGATGAATGCTTTAGTACAGGGTAGTTTTCATACCTATTGGTGGATAGGGTCTCGAGATATAGGCCAAAACGTGGACCCGGTCACCCCTAGAATGCGTTTATACAATATGGATATCAAATGAAAGCTGTTGATGAATGCTTTAGTACAGGGTAGTTTTCATACCTATTGGTGACTAGGGTCTCGAGATATAGGCCAAAACGTGGAAACGGGCACCCTAGAATGCGTTTATACAATATGGATATCAAATGAAAGCTGTTGGTGAGTGCTTTAGTACAGGGTAATTTTCATATCTATTTGTGACTAGTGTCTCGGGATATTGGCCAAAACGTGGACCAGGGTAACACTAGGATGTGTTTTTACATTATTGGTATCAAATTGAAGCTGTTGATGTGTGCTTTAGTACTGAATAATTTATACCGCTGGGTGACTAGGGTCTCGAGATATAGGCAAAACGTGGACCCGGGCACCCCTAGAATGTGTTTATACAATATGGATATCAAATGAAAGGTGTTGATGAGTGCTTTAGTACAGGGTAATTTTCATATCTATTTGTGACTAGGGTCTCGAGATATAGGCCAAAACGTGGACCCGGGTAACACTAGGATGTGTTTTTACATTATTGGTATCAAATTGAAGCTGTTGATGTGTGCTTTAGTACAGAATAATTTATACCGCTGGGTGACTAGGGTCTCGAGATATAGGGCAAAACGTGGACTTGGAGACTCCTAGAACGTGTGTTTAATATGGATATCAAATGAAAGCTGTTGCTTTTAAAGTAATTTTCATTGTGATATTCCATTTAGTCGCATCAACCTGGCAAAACTGATAAATATGCATGCGAAGCCGAAATAAAGACATGAATTAATAATACCCACATACCTCTTTACATACGTCCTATTCGATTTGCCTGAAATTAGGTATATATATTTGCCTATATTAGTATTTACGATCCTTTTTTCCGGGAAGTAGACCAGAGACGGACTGGTACTGGGATTAGGACTAGGACTGGGCTGAGACGCGGAGGGGAACTGGGACTCGGAATGGGACTGGAACAAAATACATACCATCCTCTGGGACTGGCAATAAGGGATGAAGAGGAATGAGAAGAACTTGAGAGAAGAGAGAAGAGAGGAGGAGACCGCGAAAGAGATAGAATGAGACGAAGATAGAGATAGATTAAGCGGAAAATACGGAGAAAGGAGTGAATAAAATGTTTAGGAAAACTGAAGAGGGGGAGGACAGAGTCAGACGGAAAAAGGTTATTAAAATGTATGCAGTCTGCTAGTAATGTAATAAACTCCAGCAACAAAATCCTTTGCTAACCTAACATGCCTGTTTAGTGGCGCAAATTATCATTGCAGGAGGGTTATTGACGTGGCTTGGCAACTGAGCCGGATAACATACCACCAAGGACTGTCACTCCGGCTTCGTTTTAAAACAACAACTGTTTGAAAAACCCAAGGATATGTTTATACGTTTCATGAACATGAAATGGTATATTAACTTTGGTCCGATGTTTGTAACGTTGAGAAATATAGAAGATAGACTTACCATTAAGTATAACGAATTGATCAGGGCGACGAACTGAGTTGATGTAGCCATGTCCGTCTGTCCGTCCGTCCGTCTGTCTGTTTGAACGCAAACAAGTCCCTCAAATTTTGAGATATCTCAATGAAATTTGGCACAAGGATGTATTTTTTTATTATATTAGACATTTGTCGGATCCGGTAGGATCGGACCGCTATAACATATATCTCCCATACAACCGATCGTTCGGATTAGACGATTTTGGTCATTTCTGCCGCAATTTAGAAAGTATAAACGTGAAACTCGGTAATATATATTTTAATATATCATAGAAGATTTGCTGAAAAAATCACTTTGATCTGAGCTATATATATTATATATCCCATACAACCGATCGTTCAGATAGAAAGATTTTTGGCAATTTCTCCCTTAATTTCCAATATAAAAACGTTAAACTTGGTGATATTTATTCTAATATATCATAGAAGATTTCCTGTAAAAATCATTTCGATCGGAGCTATATATAATATATATCCCATACAACCGATCGTTCAGATAAGGGGGTTTTTTGCCATTTTTTATTTTATATTTATCTTAAAAATCGTTTATGTATATCTGTTCACTATATATTTCTTATCTTATACATCCGATTATTTGGAGATTACGAACGGGATAAGATTATTGTTCAGCCCCATTCATGAAAGGTATGAAGTCTTCGGCACAGCCGAAGACGGTCCCGTCCTTACTTGTTTTTAATTGTTTTTATTTCTTTATTTTTATTTCGGTTAACCGAGTTTTCACAAGACCTGTGACAGTTTATCGAAATACAACAACTACATGTCAACGGCGACGTAAAGTTCTCCAAATATTGATTTTGTATTTTTTCGCGTTAATGACCTTTTTAACTTACGCTATGCTGTAGTATTTTATGATGGGAACAAGTTCACACATCTGATTCTAGTGCAGATTCAGAAAATGATTTAAAGTGTGAGTTGAATAAAATCTTTTGATATATTCAAAACCCAAATCATTTTGCGAAAAAGTGCGTCAAAGGTATTTTGGATAATTTTGCCAGAAACTTCTTTTTATAAAGATGGCTTTAATAACAATAATCTTCACACCTGAAGACTTACTTTTTTTCTGTTTAACACTGTGTTAACTTTGAACTTGTTTTGTTTGTAATAAACGATTTACCTATGTAACATACCAATAAAGTAAAAATAAACACCGGTTTTAACCGGGTTTTGAGAAATAAAAACCGCTGTTTTTTTATCAACAATTTTCGATTTGGGATAAAGATTCAACTTTTCAGTTAAAAAAAGCAAAGGCAGTCCAAGAAATGTTAACTTCATACCCACTTAATTATTATTCAACTAGCAGGCCCGGCAGACGTATATCTGCCCAAGCTTTGGTATATCTGCATAACTTTTAAGCAGTTTTTACCCCTAATCTCCCTTCCCATCTCTCCCTCTTTTTCTTATCTTTTTATTTACTCTTCCCTCTGCCTTTCTCCTTTTCTACGCCTCTTTAACCCTCTCCGCCTTTTCCCTCAGTTCTTTTCCGCTCCATCTATCCATATCTCTCTACTTTCGTCTTTGTTCGAAAAGATCGGCTCCTGGTCCTCTTGCCGAAAATAAGTATCGTTATTACTAATCTAGGCAAAAAGCTATCTACATACCAAATTTCAGGCAAACCGAATCCCTGGTCCACTTCCGGAAAGAAAATTTACAGGAACGCTATTTTATCTTTCAAGTTGGATAAAACTGTACACGGTGTGCAAATGTGATTGAAATCGGTTAAGTAGCTTAGGAGTACATCACGGACAAACAACGTGACACGAAATTTATATATTTCAAGACAAGATTACAACTTAGAAACAATTATTTTGGTACTCTAAAAAGCGTTTTGATCCGCTTTTTGGTACGAAGAAAATTATGTGAGCGGCGGCACTGGTTGCATAGGAAAAATTTAAATTTATTCACTTCTTAGCATATACGAAAAGCGGTGTCACAACAGGTACAAAAACAGCCAAAGTAGCAGGAATAATAATAGCCAAATTAGTTCTAGTAGCTACAATATTTATAAATTGAGGATTTTCAAAAATTTGTTTGCTATAAATGTACACTTAGTCCGATTGAAAAAAGCAGCCAACTTGCAACTTTTGTTGCAAACAAAGCATAAGAAAAAGAATTTGACATTTGCTTTGGCTAAGGGTGCTGGAACACTTTTCAAGTGAAATTATGTTTTCCACTCCTTGGTAACTTTTCTAAAATTTTTCTCAATTAAAAACTGTAATATAACAAATGAATACGACACAAAATATGTTAGCGGGTATTTTTGTTGTATACGGCGAATGTTTAAAACGCGAAATTTTGTATGTGAATGGCTCATTCAGAATGGGCAAGGTCTGAAGTCAATTGAAATTTATTTCTGACTTGAAACGAAGGTTGAAACGCGTCTTTTGATACCACTTTTGATAATTTTTGATAAAAATTAGGTGGTGCACCGTCTTGTAAAACGTTATCCAAATTAATCAATTAATTACACTGGATCACAAACTCCAACTTTTTTTCTGCACCAGAGACAGCATTATGAAAGTCCTATGTAAAATCACCTCCTGGTTCCGAAAATGAAGGTTATTTTTAATTCTATGGTAACGTTTTTGAGATATTTACGAATTACCGTTTTTCGAAAACAAAAAAAGAATTGGGTCCACTTAATCATATATATCACAAGAACGAATTGAGCGATTCCAAAACGGTTTGAAGCTTTTAAAAGGTAATACAATTTGCTATAAACTGCGCATACAACACTTTTTGCTAGACCCTGCAGATTCAAAGATAACGAACAATAATTACGGATTTTTTCAATTTTTCTTTTTGTAAAAATATAAAAAAATTTGTACTTTGCGAGGCAGGATCTCGAAAACTTTTTATTTTTTTTTCAGATTTTTTTTTCTCTAAGCTCTGTTTTATTACAAAAAAATAAGCTTTCATTCAACAGAATCGATGCACTAATACAAAAGTTATAAGCATTCAAGTAAATATATCCATTTAATACTTAAGTACCCTACTGAAAAACGGTAATTCGTAAATATCTCAAAAACGTTACCATAGAATTAAAAATAACCTTCATTTTCGGAACCAAGGGGTGATTTCACATAGGTATTTCATAATGTTGTCTCTGGTGCATTTTGGTTGTAAACCAGTTTTATGTAGGCACATAATTATTATGCAAAAATACCCACAAAATATTCGTTATTTCTTTAAAGGTGGATGCGAGATATCTTTCGGCAAGGGCTTAAAGGGCCACTTAAAGAAGAGGATTTATATCAAAATCGTGAATCACTGGACAGCGAGCGGCTTACAGACAAATTCAGTAAGTTTTGGGAAGATGAAAAAACACGCAAGAAGCCCAGCATAGTGCGTGTGATTGCGCGTTCATATGGATCAGTATTTTTACCATTAGGTCTTCTATATGCCGCAACAGAATCGGCTTGCAAGTAATTATTTAAATTACTAACTTAATAAAAAGTTATTGATAATGTTTTCTTCTACATTTTAGAGCTATACAACCGTTATTACTTGGCGGTCTTGTGGCCTATTTTGCCGAGGGCCAGACAACTACAACCGAATCTCAAGCATATATAATCGCTGCCGGCATTGTGCTATGTTCTGTGATACCAGTAATTACATTTCATCCATTTATTTTCTACATCTTTCAAGTAGGCACCAAAATAAGGGTCGGCCTATCCGGTATCATTTATAGAAAATGTTTACAAATTTCGAAAAATGCCAGCAACGATGGCTTACGTGGACGAGCTATAAATATACTTTCCAACGATGTGGGTCGTTTCGATGTGGCGTTAGCATTTCTACATGATTTGTGGAAAGGACCAACAGAGTCGCTGATTATTGGTTTTCTTATGTATCAAGAGATTGGTATTTCAGCGGTGATCGGTGTCGCATTCATGCTAAGCTTTATACCACTACAGGCTTATGTGGGAAAGAAAGCTGCCTATTATCGACGAAGGACGGCAGAACGTACAGATTTGCGGGTCAAATTAATGAATGAGATTATTCAAGGAATTCAAGTAATTAAAATGTATGCGTGGGAAAACTCATTTGCTAAACTGATAGCTGATGTGCGTATTAAAGAGGTCAAAGCAATAAAGGGTACCTCGTATATACATGCTGCGCTGGGTTGTACCTCAATGATATCACCGTTATCAGTATTTCTTGCTTTGGTCTCCTATATATATCTGGGTGACTCATTGACAGCTAAGCGCGTCTACACAGTGTCTTCCTATTTTAATATGCTTAATGATTCTATGGTGCATTTTTGGCCGCTAGCCATAACATTCGTTTCCGAAGCGACGGTGTCAGCTAAACGTGTCAGAGAGTTCCTACAAGATGGCGATGCTGCAGTAACTCCCATAATTAAAACTGAAAAGAAACATTCTATACAGAAAAATAATAATGATCACAGTGATAAAGTAGAACCAAATGGAAATATTAAGGATAAGGAGAATATTTTGGATCTCTCAAGCGGACGTGAAATATATCCACACACTGAACTAAAAAGCGTTGAAGTACGTAATGTAAGTGCTACATGGGACGCAACCGATCCTATGGGTGGCAAGGGTAGCGCAGCGCTTTCGGATATCAATGTTAAAATTGAAAACAGATCTTTAGTCGCGATAGTCGGACCTGTGGGTTCCGGAAAGTCGACATTACTCAATGCCTTGCTCGGCGAAGTTAAAATAAATCAAGGGAAAATTGTGATAAACGGCAAAGTATCCTATGCGGGTCAGGAACCATGGGTTTTCGAAGGTACAGTGCGTGACAATATTGTATTTGTTGATTCATATAACGAACGACGTTATAAAAAGGTCATCAAAGCGTGCTCACTGGAACGTGATCTTGAGCTTATGTCCAATGGCGATCTAACAATTGTGGGTGAACGCGGTGTTAGTTTGAGCGGTGGCCAAAAGGCGCGCGTCAATCTTGCACGCGCTATTTATCATAAAGCCGATATTTACTTGTTGGACGATCCGCTATCCGCCGTCGACACGCATGTGGGTAAACATATCTTCGAGCGTTGTATCACCGAGTTTCTAAATGATAAAATAGTTATTTTGGTAACACATCAGTTGCAATATCTATTCGATGTAGAGCAGGTGGTACTAATGAACTCGGGTTGTATTGAGGCGCAAGGCAGTTATCAGGATTTGCAGAAAAACGAAAAATGTCAATTTCTATTAATGCAAGCTACATATGAGACACGCAACGAAGTAGCAGACTCGACGGACGCTATGAGCATTGACAGTCGTATGTCGCGCAGTGAATCGGAGAAAAGTATGGAACATCATCAGTTGTTGGGCGCAGATGAATTGCCTGTGGTTGATATGAATGAGGAACAACAAGCTGTTGGCTCTGTCAAACTCGATGTTTATATGTCGTACTTTAAGGCATTAGAAAGCCCCATATTCTTCTTCATAGTCATTGCACTTTTTATTTGTGCACGTTTTATGTTAACTGGCGTGGACTACTTTTTGTCAAGATGGTAAATATGGCTACGAATAATTAGTTCAAATCATTATTTTACTTTTATCTTCCTTAATAGGGTAATTTGGGAGGAAAAGGTTGCGATAGCAAATGGTGATTCCGCAGAAGGTCTGCAATTAAATGCCACAATCTTGGCAAACGAAACTCTAGCCAACCGTACGGGCGAGCGAAATTTGGAAGATGAAGAGTCACATCGTGAGGAACTTGTTATGATCTATGCGATTATATTAGGCTCAACAATGATCGTTTATATCCTGCGTACGTTCGGTTTCTTCACAATGTGTCTTCGCATATCGCTGAAATTGCATGATCGTCTCTTTCGTGGAATAACCCGGACTAGCATGTACTTTTTCAATGTCAATTCATCGGGTAGAATTTTGAATCGTTTTGCTAAGGATATTCGTACCGTTGATACCGATGTGCCACATACTCTACTGGATTGTATTGCGGTAAACGAATCAATTAATGAATTTATGATTTGTTGTTGGTTTACCTGTTTTTTTTTTTTTTGTTTCATCTTTTTTGTAGTTCGCCATCGATATTTCCGGTGTTCTCATAATTGTCGCGATTGCCAATTACTGGTTGCTGATACCAGCTGCGGTCATTGTTGCTTGCCTCTTTCTATTCCGTTACATCTACATAAACACTAGCCGAAGTGTGAAAAGGATAGAATCAATAAGTAAGCTTGTTTTCTTGAATTGTTTGACTTTTATTGTGTGCATAGTTTTGGTGGCTAGATGTTAAGCTTGGCACCGTTTAGTCCTCCCTTTTTCGTGTCATATATTAGTAGTCAGCTAATTACCAAATTTTGGACTTTTCCAGCCCAATAACCCTAATATACCCCGGCATACAGGCCTTTGCATTTTCCCAATCTTCCGTTGACTGCTCTTTATGTCTAGCACCTTTCAGCAGACAAGAGCACCATTCCTAAATATCTATTGAATGACTGTCCCCATTAACTGTCGGCGACAGTCCCCGATTCCTCCCGCAGGCTCCTACCTACATACTTAATTCGCGCTTGACCTTTTAAGCCGTTTTAGTATACATTTTTTTGATATATTCTTAATATTCTTTTTCCGTCTTAATTTGGAGTTGAAAGTTATGCCAAGATATTTGGCTTCAGAAGAGAGATTTTTCGTTTTGCACTTCAGTTTCAGTAAACTGAAAATATGCTTTTTTAGTGTCACCCTTAGTTTGTTGTCGTTCTTTATATGGAACATTCGTCTAAAGTTGTGTTGATGATCCTACTCCTGTGCATATGTAGAATCAATAGATACAACTACTATAGACCATTGGTTCCAATTTCGTTCAACTGAATTGCAGATCTCGCCTGTTTTAACGTTCTTTTTTTTTAAGTTCAGTATTTCAGTATTTTTATACTCAGTTGAGCAGAGCTCACAGAGTATATTAACTTTGATTGGATAACGGTTGGTTGTAAGGTATAAAGGAATCGAGATAGATATAGACTTCCAAATATCAAAATCATCAGGATCGAAAAAAAATTTGATTGAGCCATGTCCGTCCGTCCGTCCGTTAACACGATAACTTGAGTAAATTTTGAGGTATCTTGATGAAATTTGGTACGTAGGTTGCTGAGCACTCATCTCAGATCGCTATTTAAAATGAACGATTTCGGACTATAACCACGCCCACTTTTTCGATATCGAAAATTTCGAAAAACCGAAAAAGTGCAATAATTCATTACCAAAGACAGATAAAGCGATTAAATTTGGTAGGTGAGTTGAACTTATGACGCAGAATAGAAAATTAGTAAAATTTTGGACAATGGGCGTGGCACCGCCCACTTTTAAAAGAAGGTAATTTAAAACTTTTGCAAGCTGTAATTTAGCAGTCGTTGAAGATATCATGATGAAATTTGGCAGAAACGTTACTCCTATTACTATATGTACGCTTAATAAAAATTAGCAAAATCGGAGAAGGGCCACGCCCACTTAAAAAAAAAATTTTAAAGTCAAATTTTAACAAAAAATTTAATATCTTTACAGTATATAAGTAAATTATGTCAACATTCAACTCCAGTAATGATATGGTGCAACAAAATACAAAAATAAAAGAAAATTTCAAAATGGGCGTGGCTACGCCCTTTTTCATTTACTTTGTCTAGGATACTTTTAATGCCATAAGTCGAACAAAAATTTACCAATCCTTTTCTGTGAAAATGGGCGAAATTGGTTGAAGCCACGCCCAGTTTTTATACACAGTCGTCCGTCTGTCCTTCCGCATGGCCGTTAACACGATAACTAGAGCAAAAATCGACATATATTTACTGAATTTAGTTCACGTACTTATCTGAACGCACTTTATCTTGGTGTAAAAAATGAACGAAATCCGACTATGACCACGCCCACTTTTTCCATATCGAAAATTACGAAAAATGAAAAAAATGCCATAATTCAATACCAAATACGAAAAAAGGGATGAAACATGGTAATTGGATTGTTTTATTGACGCGAAATATAACTTTAGAAAAAACTTTGTAAAATGGTTGTGACACCTACCATATTAAGTAGAAGAAAATGAAAAAGTTCTGCAGGGCGAAATAAAAAACCCTTGAAATCTTGGCAGGTATTACATATATAAATAAATTAGCGGTATCCAACAGATGATGTTCTGGGTCACTCTGGTCCACATTTTGGTCGATATCTGGTAAACGCCTTCACATATACAACTACCACCACTCCCTTTTAAAACTCTCATTAATACCTTTAATTTGTTACCAATATCGTACAAACACATTCTAGAGTCACTCCTGGTCCACCTTTATGGCGATATCTCGAAACGGAGTCCACCTATGGAACTAAGGATCACTCCCTCTTAAAATACTCATTAGCACCTTTTTTTTGATACCCATATTGTACAAACAAATTCTAAGGTCACCCCTGGTCCACCTTTATGGCGATATCCCTAAATGGCGTCCACCTATAGAACTATGGCCCACTCCCTCATAAAATACTCTTTAATGCCTTTCATTTGATACACATGTCATACAAACACATTCCAGGGTTTCCCTCGGTTCATTTTCTTACATGGTTATTTTCCCTTATGTTGTCACCATAGCTCTCAACTGAGTATGTAATGTTCGGTTACACCCGAACTTAACCTTCCTTACTTGTTAATATTCGTGTTTGTGCGTCGACCCGGTGGGAGTGAGCGCTGTCTCCGGCTCTCTGTGCCGGCCAATAAGTCCGTCCAAACATTGTAGGATAAATGAAGAGAAGCTTGTTTTATTTGACTTCTGAGTGGTTCAGCTTATGAACGAAAATTACACGAACACCTATCCAGGCTTCCGATACCTAACCATCCAGAAATGATGCCAAGTGAATAGGGTACCCATTTGTCGCCAAGGGTTTGCAAATGGTCAATACCCCCACAGGTTTGAAATGCTCAAATGAGTTGATAGCCCAACAGCGTAAATGGGAGACAGTCACGCAAAGCACTAGTTTCTCACAAAAGATTTAGTGACTACTTCCGAATGCAGAGAGGTGCAGTTGTACCAGCAGCGCTTAAGTCTGAGCTATATGTATTAAAATTAATTACCAGTTAAAAATGCGGTCAAAAGGTCTGCAAAGGGGTCCAATTGCCGTTTCGCAGGACACCGCAGTGTTAAAGGTGTCAGTTGATAGCACTAGAAGGGGACCGAATTTGAACTAGTACTGTCTATTAATGAGATAATTCTGCGCTAGTTCGAAACCAGTACGATTTTTGATGTCGGTTTCCGGATAAAAAGCGCAGCTCGTTGCCAAAGTGACATTTGTCACGTTGCGCATCGTAAAAAGTGTGTTTCCATCTACACCTCTAGAGTTTTCTGACAGGAAATGGTACATGAGCCTTCAAACTCGTTTATGCTTCTTTGAGATAAGGATACGAAATCTTGATGTCTCACTTGTTGTCTCTAGGTTTTAGCAGTATTGCTGCCATGAATTAAAGTCGCATCGTAGGCATGCAAATCCTCTTCTAGTCGGCTGTATTTAGTTGAAGAGTTTTCTTGGCGTTGACCTTAGTTTCTCAAAGAGTTTGCATTTCTTGGATTTGTAAACGTTCGGTCGGCTTCCACTTTATAATTAATGGAGAAGAATAGCCTGCTGTGGTCCGAGAAGGAGCACGTGCCTAATACTTTCGATATATAGCGGTTTACTAGGTTTTCGAGGCATATGATTTTTACTTAAGTTTTATCCATTTACTAATTTTACAAACTTTCACAGCTCGCAGTCCCATCTATTCACTGACAAATCAGACATTTCAAGGATTAAGTACAATACGAGCTCTGCAGGCGGAATCCGCACTTGACTCTGAATTTCACGATTACATGAATAGCAATACATGTGCTTGGTTTCTATTTATATCGTGCACGCGTGCCTTTGCTTTATGGTCCGACGTCTTATGTGTTCTCTATATAGCAGCTGTGACATTTAGCTTTCTGCTATTACGTACAGAATACAATAGTGGTGACGTTGGCTTAGCAATACTACATTCAATGACAATGATTGGTATGTGCCAGTGGGGTATGCGTCAAACCGCCGAATTAGAAAATGATATGACAAGTGTGGAGCGTATCCTAGAGTATACTGAGCAGCCACCAGAGCCACCATTGAAAACTGATCCGGAGAAAAAGCCAAGAGACGAATGGCCTAGCGAAGGCCGTATAGAGTTTGCAAACTTGAAACTTCGTTACTCGCCTAAAGACTCTTATGTGCTCAAAGGTTTGAATTTTACGATAGAACCACAAGAGAAGATAGGTATTGTAGGACGCACAGGTGCTGGCAAATCTTCTATTATACAATCAATGTTTCGATTGGCATGCAACGAAGGAGTTATACGTGTGGATGATGTTGATATTGAAAGCCTTGGCCTACACGATTTGAGGAGCAAAATATCCATAATACCACAAGATCCTGTATTGTTTTCCGGCACCTTACGTTATAATTTGGATCCAATGGAAGAGCGACGTGATGAGGAAGTATGGAAGGCATTGGAAGATGTTGAGTTACGATCGCATGTATCAACATTGATTGGAGGCCTTGCCTGTCGCATGTATGATGGTGGTGCAAATTTCAGTGTAGGCCAACGGCAGTTGGTGTGTTTGGCACGTGCTATACTACGGAATAACAAGATTCTTATACTGGATGAAGCAACGGCTAATGTTGATCCAGAGTAAGTCTTTGAAACTTGTTGAACCTATTAACTTCTTGTCAAAACGGCTCTTCTCTCCTTAGAACCGATCAATTAATACAAAAAACGATTCGTACCAAATTTGCAAAATGCACCGTCCTGACTATAGCTCATCGTCTACACACTGTTATGGATAGCGATCGTGTATTGGTAATGGATGCTGGACAGATGGTGGAATTAGGTCATCCATATGAGTTACTACAGCGTCCCAATGGATTTTTACGGCAATTGGCCGATCATACGGGCTTCGCCATGGCCAACGTGTTGATGACTGCGGCCGAAGCGAGTTATGAACAAAAGAAAAAGAATTTATGAAAATTATTAAGGGATAATTAGAAAATGTAATGTGATATGCTATGTAACTGTGCTATTAACCGTTGTGTACTTAGTTTTATACTTAAACGAACTTTCGGGAAGTTTGAAGAAACGAATTTTGTACTCAAATATTGGATTTGCAAATCAATTGAAAGTAAACAATATGTGAATGCCTACATAGACATAAATTTATACATTTAGAATTATGTACGGTAATATATGTATGTCGATACTTATAAATGAAAATTTATTTATTTAAATATTATCCAGCCCAGATAAAATAAAAAAAAAAACATAAAAACGGAAGTGCTAATTGTATTGCGATAAAAATGTATTATTTTTTTTATAAAGTTAATTACTTTATACTTATACATATGTACTTAGAAAAAACTGATTTTTTTAAACTCCATTATTGAAATAAGAGAGAGTATCCCAAACAACTACTTTTGTACTTACAACTCATAAATAAAGAATATCGCATCTGCATCAATTATAGAAATATATTCCAATTTCATTTTCATAACTTTCATGAAAATTAAATGGTATATTAAGTTTGTCACAAATCTAAAAATTTTATGTCCTTAAAGGAGAAGAGACAGAGTCACCAATAAGCATAACGAATAGATCAGAATGACGATCTGAGTTGATTTCGTCTGTTTGAACGCAAACTAGTACCTCAATTTTTGAGATATCTTGATGAGGGTATATTCTGGTGTTATATTAGACTGACCGGACCGGACCGCTCTAGCATATATCCCCAACACAATCGATTGTTCAGCAAAGAAGATTTTCGAAATTTCTGCAGCTATAAGCTTCAAATGTTGAACGAAAAAGTCGTATGGATAGGTCATAAAATAGTACAAATCCTATACAAGCTATTGTTCAGACAAGAGATTTATGGTCATAGCTATCTCATGCAGGCAACAAGAAACGTGAAAATTTATGTGAGTATCACCATCTCTTATTTATTTAATACTAGTAGACCTTTCAGACGTTGCTCTGCCCTAAATTCGGTCTATCTGCATACATTTTAATAAGCTTTTCCGTCTAACTCTGCCCTCCCCCCTCATCACTTTTTCTTAATCCTTTTATTCACTCCCCCCTTCCGTCCTTTTCGCTTCATCTGTCTCTATCTTCGTCTCACTCTTTCTCAGTCTGCTTCTCCTTGCTTATTTTCTCTTCTCTCAAGTTTTTCCCATTCTTCTTCATCCCTTATTGGCAGTCCCAGAGGGTGGTATGTATTTTGTTCCAGTCCCAGTCCCACTCCGAGTCTCAGTCCCAGTCGTCATAATCCCATTCCCAGCCCGTCTCTGGTCTACCTCCCGGAAAAAGGGATCGTAAATACTAATATAGGTAAATTTATATACCAAATTTCAGGCAAATCGAATAGGACGTATTTAAATAGGTATGTGGGTATTACTAATACATGTCTATTTCGGCTTCGCATGTATATTTATCAGTTTTGCCAGGTTGATGCGACTAAATCGAATATCACAATGAAAATTACTTTTAAGCTCTCAGCAACTGCTTTCATTTGATATCCATATTACACACACATTCTAGGGGTATACAGGTTCACATATCTCGAGACCCTAGTCACCCAGCGGTATAAATTACTCTGTACTAAAGTACACATCACGAGCTTTATGCCCCTATTACCGTTTACAACTCAACTCTGGTTGGGTTGAAATTTCGCAATTTGGTATTACAGATTATAACTCAACCTGTCAAAAAAATCGCGGATGAGTTGTCTAGTCTAACAACTTTTTGTGGCATTACCGTTTACAACCTTGCGTTGGTGTAGTTGTCAAAGCCGTCAAAATCTTACAGCTGATTACTAGCAGTTGCCTCATACAATTTTGCAGTTGTTTTGAAAAAATGTAATGTTTTACAAGACGGTTCACCACCTAATTTGTAACAAAAATGTTCAAAGTTGGTATCAAAAGACACGTCTCGACCTCCAATTTAAGAATCCGAAAACAAAAATTAAAAATTTTACTTCTGTCATATCATTTCGGTTCAAATTTTCATGCCATATTTTTTGTACACACTAATACTTCTGCATTTGATCCACCCAGGGTTATTATTACAAATCGCGGCCAAAGGCCCCCAACGCAGAAAGATGTTGTGCAAAAAAAAACTGTGGATCGGACCTCATATTTCGGACCCTCTCGGGCCATTTTGTGGGTTTTTGTAAATATTTTTCGACAGAAACAAATTTTAATTTCCGCTTTCGAATCCTAAAAACGGACATCGAAACGGGTCTTTTGATACCACATTTGATAAGAGTTAGATGGTGCGATCTCATAAAACGTTACCAAAAAAAAAAAAAAATTTAAAGCCGGTAGTTAAACCTTTTTTAATCAAAAAATAATCAACAATTTTGTACACATTTATAGAAAAAAGAACGTTTAAACGAAGGATTATGTTGAATAAGTTTTTGACTTTATGGAGCGACATTCCGAAGTTGGACGAGGCTGGCCGGTGTTCGGATGCAGCCAAAATAGGTCAAATTATGCGAACGTGAGTCCCATTGATACTAATCGCTATTCCTGGGCATCCTGTTTTAGAGTAAAATACAATTTTTGCTGTTTGGGTTTTAATCCACTTCGCACAAATATGCTCCTCAATAATATCTACAACCAGTCCAACACCAAAATCATTTCCACAGCATTTTTGATAGATGCCACCAGCAAGAAATCTGAATGTGGCGCATAATTTTGAAATAGGGGTATAGCCTTCCCTCGAAAGGGTTTGCAGAAATGGTCCTTAATTTTGTTTAGTAATGAGTAATATGATTCCTTTCTAATCTGCAAAATAACTTCATTTGAATCTCATCATTTGTCACTTAAACATTTTCTTACTTGGTGCTTGGTAGTTCCAAGGGAGTGGAATGACCACGCGAATATTTTCCGTATTCGCGACATGTTAATCACCAACATTTTCGCCATTATAAAATAGATTTCATATCATATAATATCTTGTAATAACAAAATCACTTTTGCAAATACTGAAAATTTCGCGGGCAAATTGATCATCTGTTCATTTATCTCTCAAATCATCACTTTCTGAAGTTGGCAGCACCAATTCAACTTCAACTGAAATAAGTTGTAATTCGTAATACCAAACAGGAGTTGAGTTGTCTGAAAGTTGAGTTGTTTTAATTACAACCCAACTAAGTTGAGTTGTATACCGTAATAGGGGCATTAATTTGATACCCATAATGTAAAGACACATCCTAGTGTTACCCTGGTCCACGTTTTGGCCTATCTCTCGAGACCCTAGTCACAAATAGGTATGAAAATTACTCTGTACTAAAGCACTCATAAACAGCTTTAATTTTTTATCCATATTGTATAAACATATCCATATTGTATATACCCGGGTCCACGTTTTCGCCTATATCTCGAGCAGCTTCCATTTGATACCCATGACCCTATCCAGAACGGGATAAAAAGTATCCTATGTCTGTCTCCTGGTTCTAAGCTACCCCTCCACCAATTTTCAGCCAAATCTGTTCATCCATTCTTGAGTTATAAATACATAGTGTAACTAACACCACTTTCTTTTATATATATACATCACATTAAAAACTTCAAAAATAACAGTATTTCTCCACTATTTAATGGATGTTATTATACATATATACCTTCAGTAAAACAAACCACCGCTGTATAGCTAAATGGTTAGCGCAGCGTGCCTAAAGCGTACTGATGATGAAGGCTCAGCACCCTTCGAAATGGATCTATTTGCGCAGCTATGGCAGGTTGTCTGAAAAATTGTCTACTTACTATTCCAAAAACAAAATAAAATTTTTCAATTATAGAAAAATTAAAAAAACAAAAATTATTACAAACAATTATTTTTCTGGCCTTGAGCTCGTTTTCGAACCTTGAGTAGTTTTAAAGGTTTAAGCACATTCCTGTCTTGTCTTTTCGCGCGAGCGGTCGTACGGGTCATCCTCTACTCAACGTCAATTTTCAGGCTTTTTGCGTTGAGTGGAAAATTAAAATAGGCCACAAGGTTGGCTTCTGTGCTTCCCTCGGGCGTTTTGGCGGAGTTAGGAGATGCGTTGCCTCCCTGACCTGGAGTTAGGGTGGTTTCTTGCGCTCCTAACAGGGATCAAAAACTCGTGCATATTTAATAACTGGCGTGGCGCCATGAACGGGTCGTGAAAGACACTTGGCAACAGGCCACTGAAAATTAATGTTCATATACATACATACTAATGAAAATAAAATTCTCGAAAATAAACGGGACAATTTAACGGAGTGTATATAATTGATGCTGAAAAAGCATGCTCAATTTACATACTATGCAGTGTCATTGCATACATCTAACTGCAAATTTTATTGCAAAAAGAACTAATAACGGGATTATAAATATCCTTATTATATACTAATGTGCAGTCATGTACATATAACCAGAATAAATATAAATTCTTTAAAATATAACACCTGATAAAACGAAAATACTTTTACAAAAATAAAATAAACGAAAAATAATTACCCCAATTGGACAAAAACCAACAATTGAATGGACTAGAGTGAATATAAATTCTTTATAATATAACACTAAATACGAAGACAAATTGAACATAACCTGGCGTGGTGCCGTTTAAATATCATTTTACAAATCACGGATAATCTAATACTAATAGCAAGCTGCTACACATGGTTCTGGCCGAATTGGTATTACCATTGTGTACTGGTGGAGCTCAACGTGCATCTATACAACACTGGAAATTTAATCCATTAATTAAAAAACATATAATATTGATAATAACCTGGAATATGGGACTTTTATTATAGTCCCCTCCATTAAACAAAATTTCAAAAAAAAAAAAAAAAGGGTTTAAGCATTCAAAGGGACATAGGGACAGAAAAAGCGACTATAAAACAAAGTCGTAGTAGTGTAGTAATAGTGATACGTGCAAAAATACCAACAAATAAAACTTTTGTTTAAGAATTTTAAGGAAATGTTCAATATTTTTAACGAAAGAGGATTTTTTAAGGGATGTAAGCATTCTTAACCATTCATGTTGCATTAACTTGGGAACACGCATAAATATGTATGTAGATACATATGTCAAGCTGATACGTATGAAAATACATATATATGTACATCCATATATACCTATAAACTCTTTTTTACTGAGGTAAACAACACTGCTCACAACAGTTGTCACACTTTCATTAAAAGGGCGTGCACACTAAGCGACGCGACACGTTACACAAAATATTCGCGGCATTTTTGCCTAATTGGTTGGTCAACTGGGTCGTGTCGTGTCGCTATGTGTGCATGGTTCCATAAGAATACATGCAAAGAATATTATGTCGCTACGTGTCGCGTCGCTTAGTGTGCACGCACTTTAACCCACATCCCACATATAATTTTCAATTTACTTCCATGGAATTCTTACCACAAAATTTGCAAAGCCAATAAAATACAGCAGAACACCTCAAAGATAATTTAGTCTAGGCATTAAAAAGAAAAGTACTGGATCTTAGGGCAAACACATTACGAGGACACATCAGAGTTTGTTTAAGTGGCTTCAAAGATTTTTTTCACTAGTCGAGCTGAACAATTTGTTTTCAAATGCATATGTGCCGCTAAGAAACTTGGCAGGGTTTACCACTGATGGAGCTATTATAATGGCCGTCGAGTTGAACAAATTGAAAACTAAGTATAAGAATTAAACTAATTTGTTTTATGTTTGGTGTACTTGCCAAACAAAAGGTAACACCTTCAAAATTTTTTACAAAAAATTTCTATAGAAAAATTGCACGTCGATATTTAAATCATTCTCACACAGCTCCAAGTAAAAACTGGACTATGGCAGTGTCATAAAGCACGAGGTAGAACATGGCTGCAAATACCGTATTGTTCCGTGATGTTCCAACGAATCCCAATCAGAATCATATACTTAATATATACGAATCTATGCATACAAACATATTATTCCAAATTAACATAAATAACCTATTTAATCATAACAATTTATCACTCGAAGTAGCCATAACGAAAAAAGTTAATTTGCATACTCGTTCTTAATTGAAAGTGATTTAACTTTCGATTTCAAGAAAGGCTTTCAGTTAGCAGAAAAGTAATATAATTTTATATGCCTGCGCGTTTATTGTCTTAACGTTTAACCATTTGCAGACAACTTTTTAAAAATATTACAATTGAAAACGAGTTACATTTTTAAGGAGGTATATTAGTTAATGAGTGGTTGACCGAATCGATTTTTTTCCCTAAATAAACGGAAATTTTTAAAGTTTTTTGTTTAACTTTTTTGATAAAAATCTAAAATTTCGGACCACAGTTTCACTGAAATTCCACGTCTGGCTTTACACCTGCGAGTAAAAAAATAGCAGCGCAAACTATTAGAACATTTTAACAGTTACTTAATTTTGTTTCTTTTCTTAAATTAAAAAAAAAGTATGCTTTATGTTACCAAAAATATCACTGCGTTACAAAAACGAGCTTTAGTTCTGTCCTATGAACCAAATATAATCTTTCGGAAAGGGGAGAAAAAATAAAAATACACGTGTATCGGCGATTTTCATGTACACGTCAAAATGTTTGTTTATGTCTAATTTTTTTTTATGTTATACTTTATACATACAACAAAAAAAAAATTCTGACGTGTACATGAAAATCGCCGATACACGTGTATTTTTATTTTTTCTCCCCTTCCGAAAAAGTATATTTGGTTCATAGGACAGAATGTGTGTAACGCGGTGTATGTAAACAAAATTCGATTGGCTTTTAAAAATCTACAATTTTTTTGAAAGATCTCTTACATTTTTATCCAATTAATAATAATAATATTCTCATTCTTTGTATGGAAGAACATGTAAAAAACCTATAAAAAAAAAAATAAATTTAAAAATATTCAAATCGTTTCCTAAAACACTAAGGCTAACGGTAGAGTGTTTTTTTTTTATTTTCATATATTTTAAAAGCTTGAAATGTTTCTAGCATAAGAATTTTCCATAAGAAGTAATTTGCAGAGCTTTCTACATATGTTACAGCAATGCTCCTTGCGGACGGCGTGGTGTGATGGTAGTGTGCTCTGCCGCTCTGCCATCCACACCGAAGATCCTGGGTTCACGCCCCGAGAAAAGCAATATCAAAATTTTAGAAACAAGTTTTTTCAATTAGAAGACATTTTTTCTAAGCGGGGTCGCCCCTCGCCAGTGTTTGGCAAGCACTCTGAGTATATTTCTGCCATGGAAAGCTTATCAGTGAAAACTCATCTGCCTTGCAGATACCGTTCGGAGTCGGCATAAAACAAGTAGGTCCTGTATCGCCAATTCGTAGGAAAAATTAAAAGGAGCACGACGCAAATTGGAAGAGAAGTTCGGCCTAAAATATCTTCGGAGGTTATCGCGCCTTACATACATTTTTTTTTTAATGCTTCTTGCTTTCACTCAGTCGTCAGCCTAGATAAAATTTTGTAATTATTTTATGAAGATTTTAAAACTGCTCGAGTTTTCGAATTTCTTCGGAAATGTTTTGAGATTTGCGTACATCGTTTTCATCAAACAACTCTATACCCTTGGCCGTGCAGTTGTTTTGTTAAGAAAAGTCGATCGTGAACTGAATGTCGGATATTTTATTTTTTTTATTTATTTATTTATTTATTATTTAAAGTCGACGACAAACTATGGTCGACTGCATAATATAAAAGATATATAAATATACAACTCAAAAGATAAAATTTAAGATATATCGATCAATGTTATATTACAAACAAAGAAATATTAATGAACATTACTCTATAATTTCAGAATATAATAATAATAAGAAATATGAGCACAAATAAGATCTTATGCCGAAATTTTATACTGGCGGAATGCATCAGATTCCGCTCAGCATGATTTCGGAATGCAGTGGATTCCAATCTTCCTGTTGGAATGCAACAAAATTCCAATCAGCATGTCATGGGAATCCGGCAGTGCTAAGAGTAGTGTAATGAGGATATGCCATCACAAGGCATAAAAAAGTCACATGACCTGTGTTGTTGGAATGCACCGGATTCCAATCAGCTCTATGCCTGACCCATAAGATTATACTGCCGGAATGCATACGATTCCGGTCAGTGACTCATGAAAAAGCATGTTTTTTACGTTGTTGAAATGCACCAGATTCCAATCAACACAGTACTGTCTTGTTCCTTCTTAATGATACATGTTGATAAATGTTCCTCCATCCTTGAGCGATATAGTTCCTGTTTTTTATGGAAGGAATAAAATGCCGGCAAATTAAATTAGCTTGTATCTCTTAAATTAGATAGGCAAGTATTGCATTACGTATAGTGGCAAAAGTACATTCAAGACTGATACAGCTATACAAGTCATTGTAGTGCGCGCACCAGATAAGAAGAGGATTATTTTTAACAAAGTTTCGTCGACAAAGGGGTAAATAGAAAGGAACGTAGTGTCTGGATACTTTATGGGGAACCGCAAAAAACAAGCGGCTGAGGAGGTCCGCAGAATTAATTTCTCCAATAATGAGCTTATGGATGAACAATACCCCCAGTAATATTTTCCGATTTTCCAGAGTGGGTAAGTTAATAAGAAAAAGTCTACTTCTGTATGGAGGAAGGTGGAGACTTGAGTCCCAATTAAGGCCGCGCAATGCAAATATCAAAAATTGCTTTTGAACCGACTCAAGACGCTGTATATGCTTTTGAGAAACAGGGGACCAAACGCATGAGCAATACTCGAGTATTGGACGAACCAGCGATGTGTAAAGAACCTTAGTGAGGTACGGATCATCGAACTCTTTAGCCCATCTTTTAACAAATCCAAGTAAAACCAACGCTTTGTTGGCTATAGATGAAATATGCATGTTAAAATTCAATTTTGGATCAAAAAGGACACCTAGATCATTTGCAATAGATATACGCTCCAAAGGCGTACCATCTATAACATAAGATCTCAATGCTGGCTTCACTCGGTGAAATGTCATATGCTTACATTTAGAGCAATTTAAAGCTAGTAAATTTGTTGTGCACCAACATTGGAACGAGTCCAAGTCGGCCTGAAGAAGATCCAAGGAACTCAAATCGGTAGGACAGTAAGTGTAGCAAAGTTTTACATCATCCACATACATTATAGTATGGGAATATAATATTGTCTGTGGCAAGTCATTAATGAACAGGGCAAAGAGCAAAGGGCCTAGATGACTTCCCTGGGGTACGCCGGAGGAAACTCCGAACGATTCCGACAGATTGCACTTGAACAGGACTTTTTGGGTCCGGTTAGAAAGATAGCTTTTCAGCTACATTAATAGGTGAAACGGAAAGCCCAGTAAATCAAGCTTATGAATAAGCAACTCATGGTTGACGGTATCAAATGCTTTGCTGAAGTCCGTGTAGATGACATCCGTTTGCTTGTCGCTAAAAATCCTTCCATAACTATAGAGGTGAATACAAGCAAATTTGTAGTGGTTGACCTTTGACGAATAAAACCGTGTTGGCATGGAGACAAAAGACTAGAACACTTTTGACCTACTACCTTTTTTATGCAGGGGTATAATAAAAGACTGTTTCCAAAGTGCCGGGAATTACGCAGATCCCAGAGATAGATCAAATAATTTTAAAATAGGCTCATACATGTTTTCGGCGCAGTACCTAAGCACGCAACTAGGAACACCGTCCGGTCCCGGAGAAAAGGTGGGCTTCAAAGATTGAAGACTCTGAAGAACAATATTACCATCAATAGCAGGATTCCTAATGTAATTCGAGCTATCTAAGCGATAGGGATATTGACCGGAATGAAAACCATTGGATGAATACGTGGACTTAAAGAACTTAGAAAATAGTTCAGCAACGTCGTTATCAGTGCAAGCTTTTTTACCTCCAAAGGTTAATGAGGAAGGATACCCAGAAGTTTTCCGCTTTGAATTTACGAAACTGTAAAACTTTTTTGGATTTCTAAAAAATTGGGCTTTACAACAACTCAAGTAATTTTTATAACAAAGCTGATTAAGACGGTGAAATTTAGAACGAGCTATTAGATATTTAGAGAGGTATGCAGATGCTCCAGATTTCTTGAATCTCTTATAAAGCCTAGATTTAATGTTATTAAGTCTGATAAGTTGCCTTGAAAACCAAGGGGGCTTATTCGAACATAGGGTATAGCGAGTAGGAATGCAGGTATCAAAGAAGCCATCAAGCGTACTGTAAAATATAGAGATAGCCGAATCGACATCATTGCAAGCATAGAGATCCGGCCAATCATGGGAAGCCAACAGATCATTGGGCATAATGAAATTCGCTTTGTAGAAGCATCTAGATCGGGGACGAGACTGTACTTGAATCCTACGGGGTAGGCTGATATCAAGTGATATCTCTACCGTAGGGTGAAGAGGGTCTTCTGGAAGGGATAAAGGTGGTATTTGCGTAAGGGCAGTACCCACCGAGCCATACACAAATACTAAATCCAGCATTTTATTTCCACTATTTGGAACATTGTTAATCTGTAAAAGAGATGAGTCTAACAAGCAATTAAGAAACTCATGTTTAGCAGTGGGAGTTAAAAATTTTTAATCACTTATATTAACCCAATTAACTGTTGGCGAGTTAGAGTCACCAACAACAACAAGTCGATCGTTATCTCCCAACTGCGAATGTAAATCGCAGATGGCCGAGCTATGACTATCATAAACATCCATATCCGAACGAGGTGGTATATACGAACAGGAAACAATTACGCTATAGCTACCGAATGAAAGCCTAACTGCTATGAATTCGATATGAGAGATATTATCCAGCGAAATCAACTCAGATGATAGGTTAGATTCAACAGCAATAAGGACATCTCCCGCTCTAGAGATGCGATCACGCCGATAAACAGCATATTTATTTGAAAAAACCTCAGAATTGTAATTATCAGGCTTTAGCCAGGTCTCCGTAAAAGCGACAACTTGTGCAGAAAATTTGAAAGAATTAAGGAAGAATGGAACAAGTTTCGATCGTAAACCACGAACATTTTGGTAATTAATGAGAAGACGGGACAGATCAGCAATTACCTTTGTGTTGTTATTACTGTGTTCGTCATACCGTTTTTTGGCTGTAATAAAACAGGTTCGGCCCTCGCCTTTCTTGTCAACAAGTGAGCCACAGTATGCTTAGGCCAAAAAGAGCAATCAAGTACCTTATCGAAATATTCATCTGAAAGGGATATTTTAAATGAGGAGATGTCTCTCTCATATTTGAAGTTAAATTTATACACATTGATGTTACTAGTGGGTGCAACACCAAGTTTAGAGCAAACGTAATGAGCAATGTCATTTTCGGTAAGCGAGGCGTGTAATCGGGAAACAAATACAGCCCTACGAGGTGGCACGACAGTCACCTGCAAAGGAGTAGTGGATAGCGCACCAGAGAGCTGGGATGGTGCGGCCGTTATAGAACAGTTGACAGAAAACGCATTGCTTGGCCTAACGTTGGTTATCGAGCCCGTCAAAGAAGTACTATTTTTTTCTGGTACACTTGTATCGCCAGCAACAACCCCAGTATCGGTAACTGTTATTGTTGGAGCTAAAGATACCGGTGGAGGTTTAGGATGAATTGGGGAGTCCAGCGAAATCAACATTGGTGACGTAGAACAAACAGCCGCAAAGGTACCACTATTAGTGTACAGTGTAAATTTAAATTTTCTTGAAAGATTTACATTCACAGATATCGAATAACGCACTAAGTAAATTTCGAGGAACAAGATACTTCTTCGGCTATGCTGGGAAGTCACAGAATTTTATAAGAGTTTTGCTCCTATTTATTACTCGCAGGAGTACTTAGGCATGATCGCTTTCTTCAGCGCTGTTTACTGAGAGACATGAAGTGGTGTTTGGCAATTATTGTTTGTCAAGGGTTAATGAGAATTTTCTGCTATTGTATTAGGGACTTCACGCACTTAGCGAATAGACGGTTCTGGATGCAGGTTGGTAATATCTTAAAAGCAATGGATTGAGTTAGTCATTAGGAGTGACGAAAACGGGTATTGTTGGGATTTTCCTTCGATTTCAGTATGAGTGGCTTATTAAACTTTTAGCTAAAAATGAAATGCTCTTCCTAAAATTTGCGGGGTAGGAGTGGCCTACTTGGCATACCGTTAAGATAAGCTAATCTCGACAAGACCTAAAAACTCGATCAAGTAATGCAAAGTTCAAATCAAACCAATGAGCCAATTGCTGAGTCCAAATGTAGCTTTCAGATCCAGGTCTTCCGTGCGAATTTAAACTAAAGTATGTACGACTTAAACTGTGAGCGCTCAATAGTTGTTCTATTTGCCGTTGTCATAAATATGAAGAACTAACAGCCCAAACTTGTGCAATTCATCAAATATCTTTATAGGTAGTCATGTCCAAATATTGAGCAAGCAAATATTACAAACCCACATGACTGGCTTGTATTGACTTGCCACAAATTATGTAAGTCAATAAATAAAGTCACAGTAGCTGAGAAAAAACATCCATAAAATTGTCGGTAGTGCGCGCATGCTCAATACAAAACACCTTCTTATGTGAAACAAGTAAGGAAGGTTAAGTTCGGGTGTAACCGAACATTACATACTCAGTTGAGAGCTGTGGAGACAAAGTAAGGGAAAATCACCATGTTGTAAAAAGAACCTAGGGTAACCCTGGAATGTGTTTGTATAACATGTGTATCAAATGGAAGGTATTAAAGAGTATTTTAAGAGGAAGTGGGCCATAGTTCTATAGATGGACGCCATTTAGGGATATCGCCATAAAGGTGGACCAGGCCCGACTCTAGAATTTGTTTGTACGATATGGGTATCAAATGAAATGTGTTAATGATCATTTTAAAAGGGAGTGGGCCTAAGTTCTATAGGTGGACGCCTTTTCGAGATATCGCCATAAAGGTGGACCAGGGGTGACTCTAGAATTTATTTTGTACGATATGGGTATCAAATGAGAGGTATTGTTACGAATATTAGCAAAACTAAGGAGTGCTGCCAGCTCTAAGCGATGCTAAGAAGTGACGTGAATGCACATCAATAATTCAATCATCATGTATCTACATAAACGAAACAATAACTGCGTCTACATATATGTACCATGTACGTGTACGAGCAGCAGAGAGTCAATGCACAAATACATGCATATATCTGAGATACTCCTATAAGTATGCAATGAGAAAAACTATAAAATTGTGCAATTGTAGTTACAGCTGAGGAGTTTGAGAGCTATTGGACTAGTAGATTCTGGAAGCGTCTAGAAGATGCGAACGAGGAAACCAAAGAGTATAAAAGGCCACAGATGTAGAGGCGCTGTAATTCAGTTTGAGTTGAGCAATCAATCAGTTATTGATTAAGCACGCGATCTAGCGGCCAATAGTAAAGTTTAATTTGAGTTATCAATCAGTTTGGTTATTAAGCCAGCGAGTAGCAAAGTATAAGTGTTATTGTGAAGTACTTTAATAAAGGCCATTTTTCCATTATTCAATATTGGAGTTATTTATTCAACAGTTTAGTGATTCGAACTTAGCAGAGGATTGCAAATAAGAGGATTTGCAAGTAAATTCGTAACAATTGGTGTCAGAAGAGGAATTGTTGAATAAATTCCGAAGATTGGGAATACAACTTGGACATAGCAAAGTTCAGTGAATTGAAGATCCAGCAACTGAAAAAGGAGTTGGAGAAGCGTGGCTTAAATACAACCGGCAATAAGATCGAACTTCAAGCACGGCTAAGAGAGGTAATGGAGTCGCAAGGAATTGATGTGGACGAGTATGTCTTTTATCCTGATGGGGACGAGACAACAACAAAAATTGAAGAGAAAAATGAAACATCGCACACAGTTACGAGCACAGACTTGAACATGATATTGGCTACAATAGCTGCTCAAACATCGACATTAACATCAATGTCGTCACAAATGTCATCACAACTGGAAGAGCAGAAGACATATATATCATCCCAACTTGAAGCACAAGAAACACGTATGTCAGAAATGTCGACACAGATGACATCGAAGATTGAAGTACAAGAAACGCGTATGGCAGAAATGTCGACACAGATTACATCAAAGATGGAGGCACAACTGAAAGAACAAGAGGCACGCATAACAGTACAACTCGAAGCGGAAGAGGCACGTATATCATCAAAACTCGAAGCAAGTATGGACGAGAAAATAACGCAGTTTGAGGAAAAAATCGAAGCCGAGGTGGATGCTTTGAGAGGTCGTATACAAGAGTTGCAATTAAACCGCCCAGCTGTTTCAGCAACCAATCCAAAGGTAAAAACACCATCCTTTGACGGTTCTGTTCCTTTCCAGGTCTTTAAGCTACAATTTGAGAAGACGTCGGCAGCTAACAACTGGAATGCTGAAGATAAAGTTGCAGCTCTGTTCGTGGCATTGAAAGGGCCAGCAGCCGAAATCCTACAGACGATTCCCGAAGGAGAGCGGAACAACTATGAAGCATTGATGTCCGCTGTCGAGAGACGTTATGGAAGCGAGCATAGAAAACAGATATTCCAAATTGAGTTGCAAAACCGCTACCAAAAAGCAAACGAGACATTTGATATTGAAAGATTGGCTCATCTGGCAAATGCGGACGCACCCGTGGAATACACGGAAAGGGTAAAAATCCAGAGTTTTATAAATGGCATACGAGATGTGGAAACGAAGCGGGCTACATATGCGAATCCAAAACTAACATTTGCTGAAACGGTATCGCATGCTCTGATTAAGGAAACAGCGTCGCTTCTGTGTAAGCCAGTTTTCAAAGCACGCCGTGTGGAAGTAGAAAGGTCAGAGTGGGTAGACACAATTTTGGAAGCACTGAAGGGATCACAACAGAAAAATGCCGGAGTTATTAAATGTTTCAAGTGCGGCAACTCAGTTCACATTGCACGTCATTGCTATCTTGGTCCTAATAGTTCCAACAATGTGGGTGGCCGTAAACGCAAAGCTGGCGGAAATGAGCAAGAGCGTGTCGGATGTAAAGAACGAAAACTTGCCCCGGCTATTGAATGTCCTGTGATATCTGTGTCGCAGATTGGAAGGAAATCTAGCAGTCTTACCATCAGAGGGAATGTGGATGGTAAAGAGCGTGTACTGACTGTAGATACGGGGGCATCTCATTCCTTGATTCGATCTGATTTGGTCTACAGGAGAGTAAAGTCATTACCTGGAGCAAGGTTGCGTACGGTCACAGGCGAGTATTAATTGGAAAAGTCATGGTTCTACCCAAATTCGTTGTGGCGGAGATCGTTGATGAAGTCATATTGGGAGTGGACTTCTTGGTTGACCATGACATCAGGATCGATATGCGGAGAAAAATTATGCGCTATAAGAACCACGACATACCACTTAACTTTAGTTTGGAAACAGGGTTCAGCAGTAATCGGGTACTGGTGGAAAAGACTCGACAAAGACCACGAAAGTCAAAGGCAAAGGTTGATAGATCGAATGGGCAAAATAAATCAAAATCAAAAGTACCTGCGAGAGAAACACTGGCATTGAAAAAACCTAAAAGACGCAGGAAAACGAAGCAACGAATTTCCGAGAAAGAATGCGAAGGTAGTTTCAAGCCAGAGCACACTACTGTGGGGAAACGTGGGAACGATACTGATTATGCAAATCAAATCCGTCCAGCGCAAGCTCTACGAAGTAGTTCATCGGCCAAACAACAAAATGTGTGAAGGAACGAACCAGGGTATTGAGTGGTACGATGAAACACAGGTACCATGAGAACAATAATTCGAAAAGTTTCTTGGCGGGAGATTTGGTACTGTTATACAACGCTCACCGGCGGAAAGGTGTTTCATCCAAATTTCGGTGCAGGTGGGAAGGCCCGTACAAGGTTGTGAAGAAGATCAGTGATACCAT
Organism: Eurosta solidaginis; assembly: GCF_040869045.1. Lineage (NCBI taxonomy): Eukaryota > Metazoa > Arthropoda > Insecta > Diptera > Tephritidae > Eurosta > Eurosta solidaginis. Next base: position 392,997,359 of record NC_090319.1, read on the forward strand.
CTACCGCATACAAAGCATTGAGAAACCACGGAGTAGAAGAGTGGTACATTTGGTGATGCTAGCAGCGTTTAGATCGAGAGATTTGTCTGATCGGGACGATCAGACTTAGGTGGAGGGCAGTGTTACGAATATAAGCAAAACTAAGGAGTGCTGCCAGTTCTAAGCGATGCTAAGCAGTGACGGGAATGCACATCAATAATTCAATCATCATGTATCTACATAAACGAAGCAATAACTGCGTCTACAAATATGTACCATGTACGTGTACGAGCAGCAGAGAGTCAATGCACAAATACATGCATATATCTGAGATACTCCTATAAGTATGCAATGAGAAAAACTATAAAATTGTGCAATTGTAGTTACAGCTGAGAAGTTTGAGAGCTACTGGACTAGTAGATTCTGGAAGCGTCCAGAAGATGCGAACGAGGAAACCAAAGAGTATAAAAGGCGACAGATGTAGAGGCGCTGTAATTCAGTTTGAGTTGAACAATCAATCAGTTATTGATTAAGCACGTGATCTGGCGGCCAATAGTAGAGTTTAATTTGAGTTATCAATCAGTTTGGTTATTAAGCCAGCGAGTAGCAAAGTATAAGTGTTATTGTGAAGTACTTTAATAAAGGCCATTTTGCCATTATTCAATATTGGAGTTACTTATTCAACAGTTTAGTGATTAGAACTTAGCAGAGGATTGCAAATAAGAGGATTTGCAAGTAAATTCGTAACAGTATTAATGAGTATTTTAAAAGGGCGTGGGCCTAAGTTCTATGGATGGACGCCTTTTCGAGATACCGCCATAAAGATGGACCAGGGGTGACTCTAGAATTTGTTTGTACGATATGAGTATCAAATGAAAGGTGTTAATGAGTATTTTAAGAGGTCGTGGGCCTTAGTTCTATATGTGGACGCCTTTTTGAGATATCGCCATAAAGGTGGACCAGGGGTGACTCTAGAATTTGTTTGTACTATATGGGTATCAAATGAAAGGTGTAATGAGTATTTTAAAAGGGAGTGGGCCTTAGTTCTACAGGTGGACGCCTTTTCGGAATATCGTTATAAAAGTGGACCAGGGGTGACTCTAGAATGTGTTTTTACGATATGGGTATTAAATTAAAGGTATTAATGAGGGTTTTAAAAGGGAGTGGCCCTTAGTTGTATATGTATTTGTATTTGTATTTGTATTTATTAGGCAATTCATCCCACCACAACAATTTGGCAAAAATTATTTTACAGTGCTAGTCTGTATGTGAAGGCGTTTTCGAGATATCGACCAAAATGTGGACCAGGGTGATCCAGAACATCATCTGTCGGGTACCGCTAAATTATTTATATATGTAATACCACGAACAGTATTCCTTCCAAGATTCCAAGGGCTTTTGATTTCGCCCTACAGATCTTTTTTATTTTCTTCTTCTTAATATGGTAGGTGTCACAACCATTTTACAAAGTTTTTTCTAAAGTTATATTATGCGCCAATGAACCAAGTGATCGTCGGATTTCGGCCATTTTTTATACCAAGATAAAGTGAGTTCAGATAAGTACGTGAACTAAGTTTAGTAAAGATATATCGATTTTTGCTCAAGTTATCGTGTTAACGGCCGAGCGGAAGGACAGACGGTCGACTGTGTATAAAAGCTGGGCGTGGCTTCAACCGATTTCGCCCTCTTTCACAGAAACAGTTATAGTCCCATAAACTAAGCCCCTACCAAATTTCACAAGGATTGGTAAATTTTTGTTCGACTTATGGCATTAAAAGTATCCTAGTCAAATTAAATGAAAAAGGGCGGAGCCACGCCCATTTTGAAATTTTCTTTTATTTTTGTATTTTGTTGCAACATATTACTGGAGTTGAATGTTGACATAATTTACTTATATACTGTAAAGATATTAACTTTTCTTTTAAAATTTGAATTAAAAAAATTTTTTTTTTAAAAAGTGGGCGTGGTCGTTCTTCGATTGTGCTAATTTTTATTAAGCAGACATATAGTAATAAGAGTAACGTTCCTGCCAGATTTCATCATGATATCTTCAACGACTGCCAAATTACAGCTTGCAAAACTTCTAAATTACCTTCTTTTAAAAGTGGGCGGTGCCACGCCCATTGGCCAAAATTTTCCTAGTTTTCTATTCTGCGTCATAAATTCAACTCACCTACCAAGTTTCATCGCTTAAGCCGTATTTGGTAATGAATTATCGCACTTTTTCGATTTTTCTAAATTTTCGATATCGAAAAAGTGGGCGTGGTTATTGTCCGATATCGTTCATTTTAAATAGCGATCTGAGATGAGTGCCCAGAAACCTACATACCAAATTTAATCAAGATACCTCAAAATTTACTCAAGTTATCGTGTTAACGGGCGGACGGACGGACTTACGGATATGGCTCAATCGAATTTTTTTCGATACTGATGATTTTGATATATGGAAGTCTATATCTATCTCGATTCCTTTATACCTGTACAACCAACCGTTATCCAATCAAAGTTAATATACTCTGTGAGCTCTGCTCAACTGAGTATAAAAATGAGGCTAAGTAATGTCGAGTGAATGAAGATGCGCCTTCTAACAATGCTCGTTCAGCAAACAGGCGGAGGTGGAGATTGGAACAAAAGCAAACAGCCCAGCTAGCAATAATATTTAAGCGTTAACGAATAAAATGATTATTCAAATGTGGGCTGCTAAGATCGTTCAGTTAGATGGCGAACGTTAAGCTGTAGAAACAAAATTTTTAAACGGAGCGCGCCAATTTTATTTCAAAAGTGTTTATTAGAATAGAATACATAACAGTATTTTTGAATTGTAAAAGCAAAGTGGTGATAAAAGAAGCGTTCTTAATTAAAATTTATGATAAAATGTTAAAAAGCGTGCAGAGTCCGTTGCTGGCATTAGTTTGGCGCTTTCTTATATTTTGTTTGTTTTGTAATGGCGCTATTGGAACAAGAGATGAATATTTCTTATCTGTGACGGGATTGGAGAATTTATTAAATATCGAGATTGTAATGTTGGACCAGTTGCAGCATTACGTCGACTCAATTCAAAGTCATATAAATATGTTACAAAGGTAGAAGTAATTTGATTGCCATGGAATAAATATGAATATGCTATTAAATCAATTTAGTTTTACGATCGAACCTGTGTTATACTTAAATGAAATTTATTAGCGAAGTCATAAACCAGTGCTAAGTTCTTTTTTTTTCAAATTGAAATAAATGGAAAAAAAAAATAAATCTACAGCGATATGCTAGATTCTAAAACGACTTTGAATGATGAAAGGGTCATCCAAAACTCACTGCAATTTAACAAATATTAAAATGTTTTTAGCCGATCCAAACTGTGCAGATCTAATAAGATATTTTTACGAAATAACTATTGTGACGACAGTGTTTAAAATGTGAAAAATTCCTATTTTGTTTTATGAGTCTGCTCAAAATAAAACTAAAGAAATCTAGATCACAAATTTCTGCACCAGCTTTTTTGTTAGAGCAAAGAAAAAATTGTGAGTTTTCAAAGGGAAAATTGTAATTTCTGCATTTAAAACAGAAAAAAATTAATATAGTTATAATGAATTGTGTTTTGAAGAAAGTGCTTTCACAATTTAGTGAATATTTTAGCCAAATCTAATGTTGCAATCAGCCACGAATCGGTTGTTTTAAAATTTTTTCATGAAAAGTGTTCCATGATATGTTTGCTCTGAGTTGCACATGCGTGCTCTCTTTGATTTTGAAAGCTACTCTACTCTTCTCTGCACTTATTTTGGGTTCGATAAACAGACCTATACATAGGTACATCCATGAAAAAATCACCTACAGGTTTCTGATATTATTTACGTTAATCAGCAATGAAAAAATTTTCAAATTTCTCAATTGCACACATACATATTATCACAGATATTAGCATCACTAAGCTATACCATCACTAAGGCCATGCTAAGCAGTATTTACGTCAATAATCAAATCATGTATACACATATATAAGGCAGCCGAGAGATGTCACACACAGATGCATTTACGCCTATGTGTGCGCGAGAGACTGTAAACTACAAACATTCACATCAATAATTCAATCATTATGTCTACACATATGTAGGTACACGCAGCTGAGAAGCAAGGCACAACCATATACAGACATCTTATTTGAGATGCTCCTAAATGTAGGCAATTATAATTGTGGAAGTGTCGCTCACACATACAAGCATGGGGTATGAGAGAAGCTATAAAATCGTGCAATTGTAGTTACAGCTGAGAAGTTTGAGAGATACTGGACTAGTAGATTCTGGAAGCGTCTAGAAGAGGCGAACGAGGAAACCAAAGAGTATAAAAGGCGACAGATGTAGAGGCGCTGTAATTGAGTTTGATTTGAGTTGTCAAGCAGTTACGACTAGGACGATATCTAGCGAGCAATAGCAGTATTATTTTGAATAGTGGAGTTTCATTTGAGCTATCAGTTTGGTTATTAAGCTATTCGTTGCACAGTTTGAGTGTTATTGTGAAGTATTTTAATAAAGGCCATTTTTCCATTATTCAATATTGGAGTTATTTGTTCAACAGTTTAGCGATACGAACCTAGCAAAAGGGCAAATAAGAGGAATTTGCAGCAAATTCGTAACAATATTTATGTTTTTTCTCATACAAAACAAAATTGAATATGTCATTTTGTTTATTTTGTATTTCCTTTTGTTTGGAGATTGATTTTTAAATATTACATTGCTAAAAAACTTCAAAAAATAAATCATGGCCGAACAAAGGGGAGAATCTTGTATGTGTGTTTATCATGGGTACATCTAAAGGATTTAAATTTTTGCAGTTCCGGGATTTTCTGGATGTGTTTTTATAACCCTAGGATTTGTCTCAGGGTTATTTTTCTTTATGACTTAACAACGCCAGAACAGATAGAGGGATTTTGATGAAATGTGTACATAGCAGGACAAAATTCTAGTCGGGTCTATTATATTTTTAAAAATGGCGGAAGAGGACTCCACTCTCCCTTTCAAATAGCTACTTTTTTATTAATCTTCATCGTTTCAGCTTCAAGTAAATTTCCCTTCCTTACGTCTGTGAGGTCCAACAATATCTGAAGAAAGCGATGATACCCTATATTTTTCGGGACCATTTTAGAATTCGGACAATCTGCCATAGCTGCGCACATAGATCCATTTCGAATGGTGCTAAGCCTTCATCATCAGTGCGCTTTAGGCACGCTGCGCTAACCATTTAGCTATACAGCGGTGGTTTGTTCGACTGTGCCTAAAGCGTACTGATGATGAAGGCTTAGCACCATTCGAAATGGATCTATCTGCGCAGCTATGGCAGGTTGTCTGAAAAATTTTCTACTTACTATTTCAAAAACAAAATACAATTTTTCAATTATAGAAATATTAAAAGAACAATAATTATCATTATAAAAAAATTATTGTTCTGGCCTTGAACTCGAATCGAACCTTGAATCATTTACCAAAAGGCCGATAAAACAAAAACAATTATTTCAGATTTCGTAAACTTGCGGGCATAGGATACTCTTTTACCTTCAGTCTCTCATTTAAGGAATTTAAAATATCCCCTTAGCTTCGCTAAGTTTGTCGCAGCCCAACCGCATTATATGTATGTGGTGACATATAAGAACTTAAATGTTTGAGGTACCCAACATTTTTATGGAATGAAGCATTTTGGTAGTACTATCCAAACGTCATAATATCCGATCAGTCAACAAGTCATGTCCGTTACCCAGGACTTGTCCATATGACTTAAAATATCATGCTAACACTTCAATTGTGTGAAAAAGTGGTGGAAGGTGAAATGAAGGAGTTTCCAAGTGCTAGTATGAAATGTTGCAATTTTTTTAAGCAACCAGAGCTTAAACCTATTATAATTTCGCATATTTGTTAATACAAATTGTTTTCCCATTTTGAAAATCATTACTAGGAAAATACTCCAACCCAAGAGAACATTTTAAATATTTTATTATGATACGCTCCAATGTAGGTACATGCATGTTCACATAGGTACGCCTATTACATATAAATACATATGTATGTAGGTACCAACTAAGTACATTATTATGATCTGACTTTGTATTATGTTGCAATAAAAGTGGCAATGGATATTACGATTTACAATTTACGACTTTTAACAATAGACAAAATGTTTCTATGGTAAAAATATACTGGTATGTATGTAGGAAGGTTCGTACATAAAAAAATTTTTTTTTTTGAGATTGAATGCGGTAAACAGTGTTGATGGTATGATGAATAAGTAGTCAAGGTTATAGTTAATGCATCTTAAAAAGTAATTGTTACCTAACACTTTGAATTGAGCTCGTTATATAAACATAGCTCGTGCTGAACAACATACAAACATACCTTTATATAGGAATTATTCCAGTAAAAAATATTGAATTAATATAGAACCGAATATTGAAGGAGTAATGACTTGTTCATCCTATGGGTACAATAGGAAGGAGGAATCCAATATCTAATATCGTTCCTCATTTATTAATGCACTTTATAGCATACATATGTATATATGCATACGAATGTTACCCCTAATGTACCAATTAATAATACACGTTATGGATGAAAAAGTGAGCTAATAATAATAATCTATTTTCCATCCATTTGGAACTTAAATTGAGTGCTCGCCCATAAGGACACGCAATGTTAAAAAAGACTAAGGGAAAATGTCCAATTTGACGGCTGAACCGTATCTTCCCGTATATTAGTCGTAATTTATCGACTTTCAAAGAATATTTTTTTAAAACCTTTTGTTATGTGCCTCTGAGAGTTCAAAACCTGTTGGAAGACAAATTAATTTTTTTAATTTGCAAGTGTAGACCTCCTTAACTGTGCCGTTTTGCTTAGCTTTTCAAATAGCACACTGCTCTAATCCTGAAAAAATCGGTACGAACTCGGTCTGTGAGCCCCAAAATTTCTTTTGCTTTTTACTTATCTGATTTAATGTAGATTCCAGAATAGCTCAAATTTTAAACCAAAATTGGTTTGGTCATGCATATACCTATGTACGTATGTGTGTATGTAATACAAAAACGTTTCAGGCTTAGACTACAATTTTACGAAGTGTATTTTCATTGCTTGCAATAGTAGTAGTTAACTTTTTTCAAGATAAATGAGCCCAAGTATTTTTTTATTAGACAAACAAGCATAAGCCCGTTGATTTTTATGTTCTGTATTACATACTATTATTTATCTATTCTTTGTTTTTTTTTTAACGAAAGACGAATATCAAGTTCATCTTGTGATTTATGATGCCATATAGATTTTATGTAGATCAGGTATGTATATATATTTACATATAGGTTCACACGCACACTCGTATGTATTTATATTATGTAATAACAACCATATACCGTTAACATAACCTCTATAAATTTCTTCAAAAACGTTACCTTATGATTTTTTGCTGAACTTTATTTTATTAGGGCAGGATGCGTATATAAAGTATTGTTGTGTCGTAACAAGTTATATCCATTTGTACCGAATTTGAAAACATGGATATGTAACTTTTCCATCGTTCTAAGATTCTACAGATATATCCGTTTTATATTAGTGAAAGATTGCGCCGTAAAACAAAAGTAGAACTTTCTCTTGCAACAGAGGAACCATCATATTTTTCATTAAATGGACTTCGTATAGATAATTTTCGCTAAACATACTTTAAATCTTAAATGTCCTATAAAATATTCCCCACTGTACTTAGCTTAACATTTCATAATAACACTTAAGCTCTCCCCGAAAAGTTCTTCCATACTAAATAAAGTAAAATAAATAAAAAAAATAAAAAATAAAACCAAATCAAATCAAATAAAATATAATGAAAGAAAATAATATAAAATAAAATAAAATAAAATAAAATGAAATAAAATAAAGTAAAGTAAAATAAAATAAAAAAATATAAAATAAAATAAAATAAAATAAAATAAAATAAAGTAAAATAAATAAAATAAAATAAAATAAAATAAAATAAAATTCAATAAAATAGAATAAAATAAAATAAAATAAAATAAAATAAAATAAAATAATATAAAATAAAATAAAATAAAATAAACTAAAGTAAAGTAAAATAAAATAAAATAAAGTAAAATAAAATAAAATAATAACAATAAAATAAAATAAAGTAAAAAAATAAAATAGAATAAAGTAAAATAAATAAAATAAAATAAAATAAAATTCAATAAAATAGAATAAAATAAAATAAAATAAAATAATATAAAATAAAATAAAATGAAATAAAATAAAATAAAGTAAAATAAAATAAAATAAAGTAAAATAAAATAAAATAGTATAAAATAAAATAAAATACAATAAAATAAAATAAAGTAAAAAAATAAAATAAAATAGAATACAGTAAAATAGAATAAAATAAAGTAAAATAAAATAAAATAATATAAAATAAAATAAAATACAATAAAATTAAAAAAAATAAAATACAATACAATAAATTAAAATAAAATAAAATAAAATAATATAAAATAAAATAAAACAAAATAAAATAAAATAAAATAAAATAAAATAGAATAAAATAAAATAAAATAAAGGAAAGTAAAATAAAATAAACTAAAATTATATAAAATAAAATAAAATAAAGTAAAATAAAATAAAATAAAGTAAAATAGAATAAAATAAAATAAACTAAAATAAAATAAAGTAAAGTAAAATAAAATAAAATAATTTAAATAGTATAAAATAAAATAAAATAAATTAAAATAAAATAAAATTAAATTAAATAATATAAAATAAAATAAAATAAAATAAAATAAAATAAAGTAAAATAAAATAAAATAATATAAAATAAAATAAAAATGAAATAAAATAAAATAAAATAATATAAAATAAAAATGAAATAAAAATAAATTAAAATAAAATAAAATAATATAAAATAAAATAAAATAAAATACAACAAAATAAAATAAATTAAAATAAAATAAAATAATATAAAATAAAATAAAATACAACAAAATAAAATAAATTAAAATAAAAAAAAAATATAATATAAATAAAATAAAATAAAATATAATAAAATAAAATAAAATAAAATACAATAAAATAGAATAAAATAAAGTAAAATAATATAAAATAAAATAAAATAAAACAAAATAAAATAAAATAAAAGAAAGCAAGTAATACAAAATATAATAAAATAAAATAAAAGCAAATAAAATAAAAAAGAAAATTAATTAATTTAAAATAAAAAAGTATAATCAATAAAATAAAAAAAGGGAAGCCAGAAAGCGAAATAGAGAAAAGAAAGGAAAGGAAAGCAGAGAAATGAAAAGAAATCAAGTAGAAGGAAGAAAGGAAAGATTATGTTGTATTATTATTTTATGTGAAGTAATAAGTGACAACTGCAGTGGTTGAATTTCGACCACTGGGCGAACTCTAGTTATCATTTATTAACGCTAAATCGCCTGAGCGATTTTGGTCGTTTCGTAAAAACTCACACCTGCTATACTCGTTTTGTGATAACTGGCGCCACTTGGAAGTACCAAGGGAGGTCAAGTCTTCCTCCACCTGCCCTGCTATCAAATATGAGCGTCGATAGAAATGCTTTCTTGGCCGGAACGTTTTGATCCATATGCCAACGAAGTCCTTAGACTTCTATTGGCTGCACTATTTTCATATGCGTAAAGCGCATAGAGCCCATCATTTTGCTTCCTTTAATGTCCAACGTCGGCCTCATAGATATTTCGGAGAATTTTTCTTTCAAACACCTCAAGTATCATTTCATCTTTTCTCGATGCCGTTCATGATTCCGGCCCATTTTCAATTGCCAATTCAGTCCAGAGTAGCACTAGTTGGCGGGGCTATTCTATTTCTAAGCTGACATTGGTTCCCAAACAGGCGATTCACACTCATACATTCATATTCATCAAAGTGCCGTAATTCTAAAGCGCATATGCGCCGATTCTTACTTGGATAATAACTAGTACTTCGTCATATATTAATTTACCTCAAGACTCACTATTTTCGTCGGGGTGTCGCACAGTGTCGCGAACCGTCCAAAAGTCAAAAAAGTTCAGGAATAGATATTTTTATAAAACTTTGACAAACGATGGAGAATGCATCCATTTAATCATTTAGAAGAGAATTTTTAATATACTTGCGCGCTTTTATCGAGACATCCTCAAACATGTAATTTTGTTAATTGATAATTTTGCCGACGTTTTTCCATAAAAAAAAGGTCACTAAAACAAACTTAAATTCAAAGCTTGTTAGTAAATGTAAATATCTCAAACGAATTTTGTATTATATTTGGAAGTTTTCCATACATGGCAACCCTACTTTTTTATTTATTCATCGATTAGGTGATGAGTACCGTTAATTTTATAAGTGGGAAAAATTAAATGAATATTTATTCTAAGTTAAAAGTTTAGAAGAGAATAAAAAAAATTCCTAACTCCACCGCAATTTTTGGATATATTTTCACAAGTAATGTTAACTCAAAATTAAGACTAGTGAGAATGTGGGCTACGTTGCGATATCTACACTTTTTTTTTGCAAAGAAATGACGTTTACAAATTCCGTTACACATATTACAAATGTCATAAATTTTAAAGCAGACCAGAAATTGAATTTTTCCAATTTATGCCATAACACCAGATATAAAAGAATATATTTCAGGGATGCACCTTAACGTTAAGCTAATCGTTTATCAAAAAATTTCCACCGTTTCCGTTGAAACACTTCGAAATATTATCGATAAAGAAATTATCAAGATAAATTGTATCTCGTTTTTAACCGAAACTAAAAGATTTCGTTAACGTTAAAAACCTTAACAAAAACTTGATACTTTATGTTTGAATTGTGCTGGCAATGCTATAGCCATGGTGAAGCCGTAAGGTGGTAACAACGAGCGCACATACACACACAAACTCCATGTAATTTGTTTGTGTAATTCGTTGGTGGTAATGTCAAAAATACTCTGAGAAATGTTCGTACTGTCAAAATTCATGAGAAAAGTTGCAATCAGCTTGGCTAATGCTTTCACCTTTAATGACTCCGCCATCAATCAGCTTTGCCAGCATAGTTTGAATTTAATAATCAACATAAACGATTTGATTTCGTTTTGATATGGCAGATAACGTAACGAAATCATTTCGTTAATTTGACGTTCTTAACGTTAATAAACGAAACGAAATGACTTTGTTTCGTTTATTAACGTTAATTATCGTAACGAAATGATATCGGTTCGTTGGTTAAGCATGCCTGATATATTTTATCAGACAACTTTTCGCCATATGTGCGCGATAATTTTTGTATCTCAAGCCATTCCGATAGTGAAGGTGTCTGATGTATGTATGTATATTCGTACATATTACATATTTCTGTTAAATATACTTTATAATGCTTTCTAAATATCTCTAATAATACATAATAATGTTTTCGGTGTTTAATATGAAATGTTTTAATTTTGTATAAGCTTGTCACAAATGGCAAAATTGGATTTAAATGTATTAATGGTATTGTTAAATTTCTTGTCATTTGCTTCGGAGGCAAAATGCTAAATACACACCCACACAAAAAATTATTATCTACTAATTAATGTTTTATTTGCAATCGAAGAGTACATTATCCACTTTTTCCTGAAACATTTTTATTTTTGTGTGCGTTTTTAAGGCTCGATCTCTACGAAATTTTACTTGTTGACTTTTCAGGTTAGCAAAAACGTATGTACCAAGTTTCATTATAATTGTTACACTTTTAGTTTTACCACCCACTAGTGTAGGTGGAAGATTATACGCAGAATCCCAATGAAAATTCCTTAAAGAGAAAAGTAAAAATTGTTTCTGTATTGACTCTAGTTTATCTGCATGAACTTGATATCGCAGATTCCAGACTATTGATCCGTATTCTAGTATCGGCCTTATGATGTGGTAAAAAGGGCTTTAGTTACATAAGCGTCACTAAGTTCTTTAGATCATCGTTCCACGAATGATAGAACACCTGTAGCCTTATTAACAGTAGTCATAAGTCGGTGGTTGTGTCTTAACCGCCGTAGATGCTAGCCATCTGCTGAAGAGATTCTGATTCCTGAAGCTGATGAAACCGAATTTCTTTGCGTTCGTATCAAACTCTTATCTATGCCTTTATACATTACTATTAGCTACCTTCCTCCGCAATCTGACCTACAGTTATACAACAAACACGCTTCGATTATAATGTCTGTGACTTCTTTGGCTACTTCTTCTGACTTGATTGTTGTTCTTGGTGATTTTAATTTACCGTGTGTAACGTGGAATATGATTGATGGTTGCTTGGTTCCCTGTTCTTCTCGAGAAATCTTTAACGAGTTCCTAAACAACCTTGCAGATAGTGGGCTTTTGCAGGTTAACGGCATTCTGATAAGTTTGGTAAGTGCTTGGACCTAATATATGTCAGTGATAATTCTAGATTCTCTTTAGTCCGAACTGACCCGTTGGTACTTCCTGAAGATGTATATCACCCTGCATTGGAGTCAATTGCTGAAACCTTTAGCCTTCCAAAACAACGTAACACCTATAATAATTTGACTGCTGCTAGGTTTTTATTTAGGAAAACTGACTTCAAGAAGTTAAGAAATGGGCTTTCCGTTATAGTTTGGCCCGATTATAGTGGAGATGTTGACGAGAGCGTTCATCACTTTACTAGTGCTTTACACCTCATATTCCGTGCTTGTATCCCCCAAACTACTAGCGTTAGAGTTTCAGCAAATACTGGTTGGTGCGCCAAGGAACTAAACTGCTTAAAAAATCAGAAAACGCGTTGGTTTGAGAGATATAAAAAATCTGGACTTCCAATTGACTATAGCAGATATTCTATTCTACGTCATAAATATAATTCTTTGAACAAAAAGTGTTACAAAGACTACATTAATAAGATTAAACTGCAACTTTCCTCTAATCCCAAGTCGTCCTTCATTTTTGTTAACACTAAACGAAAGACTACTGGATTCCCATCCGTCATGAAATTTAAAGACTTGGTTTCAAGTGACGATGCCACAGCTGCCGATATGTTTGCTGATTTCTTTAAATCAAACTACGCACAAAATTGCATGCCCGTCCAACCGAATGTTCTTTTTAGCTCGCCACTGCTTTGCGGTGTACGAGCCCCTTCGATATCCTGTAACGACGTGGTTTTACACCTAGAAAACCTAAACACTTCTTATGCTAGTGGTCCCGACAGCATTCCTTCTGTTGTTCTAAAAAGTTAGACGGAATATTTGTATCGGCCCTTAACGAATATTTTTAATGCTTCTCTAAAGCAAGGCGCATTTCCCTGTTTCTGGAAAGAGTCTTTTATTATACCACTGTACAAAAGTGGCAGTAAATAATGTGTTGCAAACTATAGAGGCATTGCAAAACTTAGCGAAATACTTAAACTTTTCGATTCCATTATAACTAAACAACTAGCTCATTCAGTTTCTCCTATCATTAACCCAGCTCAGCATGGCTTCTGCAAAGGTAAGTCAACTGATACGAACCTGTTGGAATTTACTACTCATGTCTCCAGAAACTTTAGAAATAACCTACATACCAATGTAATTTACACGGAATTCAGCAAAGCTTTCGATAAGGTTTCCTACACTATTCTCACCTATAAACTTAATGGTTTAGGATTTCCACCTCAACTTCTGAGTTGGATTTCCTCTTACTTAAAAGGACGGAAACAAATGGTGTTATTTAAAAACAGCGAATCTCAATTCATTAGGGTTACTTCTGGCGTACCGCAAGGTAGTCACCTTGGTCCTTTGCTATTTTTGGTATTTATTAATGATCTTCCAAGCGCGTTAACTCATTCCAAGATTTTGATGTATGCTGACGATGTAAAGCTTTTTAAACCTTTACTCACTCCGGAAGACAGATTGCTCCTTCAAGAAGATCTCAATAGTTTTGTAAAGTGGTGCAATATTAATGATACGAGCCTCAACCTAAATAAATGTAAATTCATGAGTTTTGGTAGAAAATCATTTCAAGTGCACAATTACACGGTTGGTGACTACCGGCTGGAGCAAGTCACTAGATTTTTTGACCTGGGTGTTACATTGGACCCAAAACTTGACTTTAAATTTGATATTGAAACTTGCGTGACCCGATCGAAAGGAGTTCTTCCTTTTGTCAAACGATGGCCTAAGGAATTGAATGACCCCTACGTTACAAAATCTCTCTTTACTGCTTTAGTGAGACCTATATTGGAGTATGCATCAATCGTTGGAACCCGCGGTATCAAATCTATCGTGACAACCTTGAATCGGTTCAAAAACAATTCCTACTTTTTGCTTTGAGTCATTTGGCCTGGGATCCAACAAGAAATCTTCCCTCTTACAACAGTCGGTTAAAGCTTATAAACCTCCTTTCTCTCTAGAGTCTCAGGGAAATGCTTGGTGTGTTGTTTATGGTGAAATTATTGAGTGGAACGGTGAATAGCCCGATTTTACTTAGCGAGATCAATGTTCCCATGAGGCTATCAAGGCATTTCCATCCGCTTTTTTTGAGCACATGTAGGTCGAATTTCGAAATGCACGAAGCTCTTCGTTGTTTGTGCCTGGATTTTAATAAGCATTATAGCAATTTTGATACGTCGGACTCGCTTTTCAAAATAAATTAGTAATATGTATACATATTTCAAATAACTAACTATAACTTACTGTTACTCCATTTTATGTATGTATAATATAGCAGCTCTTTCTGAGCGGTTCGCGTCAGCTCCCTTCTGAGCACCTTTCGTTAGCCCCCTACTGGGCAATCAGCTCCTTTCTGAGCAATTCGCGTCAGCTCCCTTTTGAGCACCTTCGCTGCCCATTACTGGGCATACGTATACAAAACTCATACCCTCTTGTAAAGTTAAGTTATTTATTTAAATTATCGCGCATATAATTATACATGTCACCTATTAATATCAAATATGTAACTATAACTCTTAAGATCGTTTACTTACAGTTTTACACTTCACATTCGTTTTGTATAAGACTAACTATTTGTAAATGTACTGATATTTGCTATTTAGTTTGTTTAAATTGCTCAATTTGTAGACTATTAAATAAATAAATAAATAATATGAAGGTTGAAACTAAGTTTAGCATCCATCGTGACTCCCATGTGAACAAAATAATTTACTGATACAGGACAAAAATTATTAATTACGTAGGATGTATATTGGAACGATTTTCCGTCATCCCTTGTCAAATTTGGTTGATAATGGCACAACGCCGAAACCGGTTTGTCTCGAAACCAAATTTGACAAGGGATGACGGAAAATCGTTCCAATATACATCATTTATTCACCCTGTCGGAAAATCAACAAAACAAAATAAGTAAATTACGCAGGATTCTGCTGGAAAAGATCTCCGAAAGAGGCACATAAATTAACATTAATTGAGGTTCAGCGGTATTGCCTTTGCGTTGCACCAAGCAACTAAGCAGTTTCAATCCGCTTGAAGCAATGGACGTTCTTCAAAAAACGCATAGCACCTCAAAATTTTTACATCATCAACATACATAAAAATTTTGGAATATTTTATTGTGGTACAGATGTTATTAATAAATAGCAAGATCCAGAATTGGACCGAGATGGCTGCCCTGTGGGACGCCAGAGGGAACATTAATGACATTTGAAAGAGTATTTTTAAAAATATCTTTTTGCGCTCGACCGCAGAGATACGACGAGATCCACTGGGCGAAACCAGGTTGGAAGACAAGTCGATCCAGCTTGTGGATAAGCAAGGAGTGGGAAACTATATCAAATGCCTTACATAAATCGGTGCAAATAACATCGAGGTGAAGATTTTCTCTAAATCCATTAGAAACATGAATTGTGAATTCAAGTAGGTTGGTAATGATAGATTTGCCTTTACAGAATCCGTGCTGGGAATCCGCAAACAATGTAGAAATGAAAAATGTTAGCTGATTAATAATAATGGCTTCAAATACCTTTGGGATGACAGACAATTTTGCAATTCCTCTATAATTTTCTACACATGACCTACTGCCGTATTTGTGAAGGGGTATGAGAAAAGATTCCTTCGAAGCAGCAGGAAAAACATCATGTTTAAGGGACATATTGAATAAATCAGGGGTTATTAAATGTGTTCAGCGCGTTTCTTAAGAAAACATGTGGGCATTAGGTCAGGACCTTTAGAGACGATAAATATAAAAAAAAACTCCTGTGGAAATATTGCTGAAATATTAATTGCGTTCAGTGAGTCATTAGACAAAGAAATAAATTCAGCGAAATAGTTAGGTTTGAAAAATTGTGCAAAGAAATTAGCAACATCTTGATCGTCGGTAGAGAAATCATCACTGTATTTCATACCAGAAGGAAACCCTTTAACCCTAAAATTAGAGTTTACGAAATCATAGAAAGCTTTCGGATTGCAAGTTATTTTCTTTTTCATCGTACAGGGATAGTTATTGTAACACTTTTTATTTAATTCAAAATATTTATGACGCAATATAGAGTACTTCAAGTATTCGGAGTGTGAACCCGTCTTCTTGTACAGCTTGAAGGAACGCGATTTTTTGTTTTTTATAGATATCTCTTCTTCGGTGAACCATATATGGACTAGTTCACGCTTAGTTTCGTGTCTTTCCAGAATAGCGTGAATGATGGTATTAAAGTCAGAAACGTTTTTGTCAATACCTGCACCGTATTTGAGACAAACTACTGTAGATAAAATACAGTCAAGTTTATTAAAATCAGCCTCCGCAAACTCAAACCTAAAACTAGAGTCGTATTCTGTGCTAATGCAATTCGTAAACTATTTCCAGGGAAGGATGGTAAGGGTCTTCAAAACGAATTTTTGGAATGTTTAGAAAGAGTCGGTGTGTGTAAATATGAACTCCAAAAGAGAAGTTGCCGATAATCAGAAACACGACTTTTTGTGTGTAAACTTCAACAAGCGAAAATTGTTGCTCTAGAATTTATTGATAATTTTTTCAAAACGTGTTGTGGAGTAGAAATTCAAAACTCGATTTACGATAACCTCGTCACGAGCATGATCAGCGATGATCACTGGTGTTTTCAAAATTATTTAGATACATATGTAGCTACATATATACATACTTGTTTATTTGAATAAACTAAATATCGTTTTTTAGTGAAGTCAATTCTATTCGTTTGGAGCACAGTATCGCCGCTGAAGATATCGATGGCTACTTAAGTAATCCAATAAATGCGTATCGTCTTATTAAGCGCTTACAAAACGACTGGAGTATCATTGAAGAATCGATACGGATAGAACCCAGCCGAACGGGTATGCTATTTTACTTTATGATATTGACTTACGACGCACCTAAATAGATTGAAAGGAGGAAAATAAAATATTTTTATTAAGTTAATTTGGTGACCTTTAATAAAGTATCTCTGAGTTAAGCTGGCTCGAGGTCAGGTGTAATAAAACACAAGAAGTTCTTGTATAACCAATATATTTCGATTACCTTCGGTAATCGTCCTCAGGGCAACTATTAACAATAAAAACAACATGAAATTATAATGAAACAATATATCACAAATAACAATAATTTGTCTTTAAAAAACTAATTACATACATTTATTTCACGTTTACACTGCCTGACGTGGAGTATTATACTGTTATTTTTTTGTTAACAAGTGTCTGTATGACTGTGCAGTATTATCAATATCTGTTTAGTAGTTAATTCGTATGTTTGAAGGTGTGTTAACGATATGTAACATTTC
This sequence comes from Eurosta solidaginis, assembly GCF_040869045.1. Taxonomy (NCBI): domain Eukaryota; kingdom Metazoa; phylum Arthropoda; class Insecta; order Diptera; family Tephritidae; genus Eurosta; species Eurosta solidaginis. The sequence continues at coordinate 393,015,040 of NC_090319.1, forward strand.
TAATGTGTACCTCTTCTTCCATTTCCATCCTTCCTCAATAACTGAAGCGTCGTCTAAGTTCGGACTGTGATAACTGCTGGCACAGTGGGCCATGAGAGCTGTTTTATGGTTGTTAGTAGAATTATATTGTTTATAATCAGATTTGTGTTGTGACAGTCGAGTTTTTAATTTTGGTTTGGTTGTGCCAGCATAAATCTTATTGCACGATTCTTTATCATTACCTTTGCAAGGAATTTTATATACAACATTTATATTGTTTTATTGAAAATATGTTTTAGAGTATTTATTGGTTTATGGGCAATTTTTTTTTTTCTTCGCTATTATAGCAATCTGATTTAAATATTTTTGGGGTTTTTGGTATAAGATCTCGGTTTGTTGATCGCGTTCTTCTTATTAAACTTTTTATAATATTATCTAGAAAATCATTATCTCTTAATAGTAATTTAATTTCTTCTATAATTTCTTTGTGGTAAGTGTCGTCCGATATTGGTAGCATTCGCCTTATACAGCCCGTTGCTGTATTGATAATCATCGTCCTTGGGTGTTTGGAGTTAAAATTGATGATGCGTCCTGATGATATTGATTTCTTATACCACCTCAATTTAAATTCATTGCCTTCTCTTATTACAAATGAGTCCAGGTAGGGTAATTTTCCATCGTCTTCGAGTTCCGTAGTAAATTTTATATGTCGATCAAAGGAGTTTAATACGTCAAGTGTGTTTTGTACCATGCTTTCTTTTACTATCGCAAAAATGTCATCAACATATTTTGCTACAGATCTTGGCTTTTGTATTAGTTTTTCAATGCTATTTTCCAACAACTTTTCCATTAATATGTCTGCTATGATTGGTGAGGTCGGTGATCCCATTGGTAATCCTTGGAGTTGAGTATATATCGTGTCATTAAATTTAAAATATCTATTTTCCTCAATGCAGAACTTTACTATTTCCACAAACATTATTCTAGGTATTTTAGTGTACTCTTCTATTATTGTCCATTTTCTCTTATTACGTCAAGCGCAAGTTACCCACACAACTTGCTAGGGAACAGTGATAAAACATCGAAAGAAATAAGTTATTCATCGTCGCAAATAAATCTATTGTTTATCTTCTCTTTAAAATCACAGGTGTACCTTTTTATGAATTTTAGGTTATATAAGAACTTCTTGTGTTTTATTACACCTGGCCTCGAGCCAGCTTAGCTCAGAGGTAAAATATTTTAATTACTGACACTGTTTATATTAACTGAAAAAGGGCTGATCAATTCAAAAATATATGACTGAAAGTTCGTGAAACGGATAATTTTTACGTGATATGGAGCAAAGTAGGAAATAATTATTATGTCTTAGAGTACGTTTTAGCACAACTCTTTTACCAATATAAATTGTCAAAAACATATAGGATTGCGAAAGTTGTTAAAGAATTAAATTTTTTGGTGTTATTTCTTTTAATGCTTCTAGAAAGTAAAGAGAGTATTCTAAAGAAGTTGTATTTCATTGCGTACTCCGCCTACCGCGCCGAAGATGGTAGGTTAAAGTCCCAGACAAAGCAACATCAAACATTTAGAAAACGTTATTTTTAATTAGAAAAGAGTTTTCCTAAGCGGGGTCGCCCCTCATCACGGGTTTTCGCAAACTCTCCAAGTTTAATTTTCACAATCCTTTTTGAAAAATATATTAATAAAATAATTGTGCTAAAACGTACTCTAAGACACAATAATTATTTTTTACTTTGCTCCATGTGATGCAAAAGATGATCCTTACTTACTTACTTAATCGGCGCTTAACCGTCTAAACGGTTATGGCCGTCCAACCAGGCGCGCCAGTCGCTCCTTCGCTCCGCCAACCGGCGCCAATTGGTCACACCAAGGGAGTTTAAATCGTTTTCCACCTGGTCCTTTCAAAGGAGTGGGGGCCGCCCTCTACCTCTGCTTTCATAGGCGGGTTCCGATAGAAACACTTTCTTGGCCGGAGCATCATCTTTCATTCGCATAACATGGTATAGCCAGCGCAGCCGCTGCATTTTAATTCGCTGGACTATGTTGATGTCTGCGTATAGCTCGTACATCTCATCATTAAATCTTCTTCGGTACTCGCCATCGCCAACGCGTAGAGGTCCATAAATCTTTCGAAGAACTTTTCTCTCGAACACTCCCAAAGCCGCTTCATCTGCTGTTGTTATGGTCCATGCTTCTGCCCCATATAGCAGGACGGGTACGATAAGTGACTTGTAGAGTATGATTTTCGTTCGCCGAAAGAGGACTTTACTTTTCAATTGGCTACCTAGTCCAAAGTAGCATTTATTGGCAAGGTTGAGTCTTCGCTGGATTTCAGTGCTGATGTTGTTGCTAGTGTTGATGCTGGTTCCCAAATAAACGAAGTCTTTTACTATTTCGAAATTATGGCTGCCAACAGTAGCGTGGTTGCCAAGGGGCGTATGCGCTAACTCTTTGCTCGATGACAGCAGGTACTTCGTTTTGTCCTCATTCACCATCAAACCCATCTTTACCGCTTCTTTTTCCAGTTTGGAGTAAGATAATCCATTGAAGAAATATATTTAGTTTAGCCCAAGTCCTCTTATGGTTTGTTTAGATGGGCGCATACGTCGCTTTGATTCAATATGAATAAACTCAAAACACATGTATCGATAGTTTTTCATTCGCTTTGGAAATACGTAGCGGCACAACTCGGATTTGTCGTATGGTTGCCGAAACAGGCAACTAAAATACCTAATGATTTAAGGGGTTGTGTAGCGCAATCCTTTCAAGGGCTTGCCTGCGCATTTAAAGACTTCTCCAACCCAATACTCTACCCCACCTACTTGTGGCGAATCCTGGCGAAGTTCCACATGGGGCTATTGGGTCGTTTCTAAGACAGTGTGGCTTACCTTCATGGTTCCCGGAACCTACCGGATCTATGTATATAAGGCAAAGGACCACCAACAACGATAAAACTCCCCAAAACCTTCGGGAAGTGTTTTTATCGCTACAACAACTCGGCTATGTTTTCAATTCCGTAGTCCTTTTCTCCACACAGCTAAAACTAACGTAAAAACCCTTTTCGGAGTCAAAGTGTATTGAAAATTAGCTGCTCGCAACAATTTTTATACTCACCTGAGAAAAGCTCACAGAGTGTATTAACTTTGTTCGCATAACTGTAATCCGTAACGGCATAAACTAATCGAGATAGATATAGACTTCTATATATCAAAATGATCTGGGTGAAAAACGAAATTCATTTAGCCATGTCCGTCCATCCGTCCATCCGTCCGTCTGTCCGTCCGTCTGTAAACACGATAATTTGAGTAAATTTTGAGGTATCTTGATGAAATTTGGTATGTAGGTTCCTGGGAGCGATATCGAAAATTTCGATAAACGGAAAAAGTGCGATAATTTATTACCAAAGACGGATAACGCGATGAAACTTGGTAGGTGAGTTGAACTTGTGACGGGGAACAGAAAATTAGTAAATTTTTGGACAATGGGCGTGGCACCGCCCACTTTTAAAAGAAGGTAATTTAAAAGTTTTGCAAGCTGTAATTTCGCAGTCGTTGAAGATATCATGATCAAATTTGGCGGGTACGTTGCTCCTATTACTATATGTGCGCTCGGATGACGAACACGCCCACTTTTAAAACAAAATTTTTTTTAAGTCAAATTTTAACAAAAAATTTAAAATCTTTACAGTATATAAGTAAATTATGCCAACATTCAACTCCAGTAATGATATGGTGCAACCAAATACAAAAATAAAACAAAATTTCAAAATGGGAGTGGCTCCGCCCTTTTTCATTTAATTCGTCTAGAATACTTTTAAGGCCATAAGTCCAACTAAAATTTACCAATCCTTGTGAAATTTGGTGTGTTCATAGATTCTATGACGATAACTGTTTTCTGTGAAAATGGGCGAAATCGGTTGAAGCCACACCCAGTTTTTATACACAGTCGACCTCTGTCCTTCCGCTCGGCCGTTAACACGGTAACTTGAGCAAAAATCTATATATCTTAACTAAACTTAGTTCACGTACTTATCTGAACTCATTTTATCTTGGTATAAAATATGGCCGAAATCCGACTATGACCACGCCCACTTTTGCGATATCGAAAATTATGAAAAATGAAAAAAATGCCATAATTCTGTACCAAATATGAAAAAAGAGATGAAACATGGTAATTGGATTGGTTTATTGACGCAAAATGTAACTTTAGAAAAAACTTTGTAAAATGGGTGTGACACCTACCATATTAAGTAGAAGAAAATGAAAAATTTCTGCAGGGCGAAATCAAAAGCCCTTTGAATCTTGGCAGGAATACTGTTCGTGGTATTACATATATAAATAAATTAGCGATACCCGACAGATGATGTTCGGGGTCACCCTGATCCACATTTCGGTCGATATCTCGAAAACGCCTTCACATATACAACTAATGGCCACTCCCTTTTAAAACCCTCATTAATACCTTTAATTTTGTACCCATATCGTACAAACACATTATAAATTCACCCCTGGTCCACCTTTATGGCGATATCTCGAAAAGGCGTCCACCTATAGAACTAAAGCCCACTCCCTTTTAAAATACTCATTAACACCTTTCATTTTATACCCATATCGTCTAAACACATTCTAGAGTCACCCCTGGCCACCCTTATTGCGATATATCGCAAAGGCGTCCACCTATAGAACTAAGGCCCACTACGTTTTAAATAATCATTAACACCTTTCATTTGATACCCATGTCGTACAACACACACCCCTGGTCCACCTTTATGGCGATATCCTGAAAGGGCGTCCACCTATAGAACTATGGCGCACTCCCTTTTAAAATACTCTTGAATACCTTCCATTTGAAACCAATGTCATACAAACACATTCCAGGGTTACCCTAGGTTCATTTTGCTAAATGGTTATTTTCCCTTATTTTATCTCCAAAGCTCTCAGCTGAGTATGTAATGTTCGGCTACACCCGAACTTAGCCTTCCTTACTTGTTTCACTTGAATTGCACTTTTGTGTTTTAAATTTTAATTAGATTTTGGAAAAAACGCGGAATAAAATTTGTTGCATATATTTTGTAATTTAAGCTGTTCTGAAGTTATTTACGGGTGTTTGCTTTAATAGCGATATAGCAATGTGCGTATAAACGCTTCAAGCAAATATATGGTGAACCAAATCGGTTTTAAACAACACGGTTATTGTGTCGATATTAACAAGGCTTAAGATACAATAATTATTTTCTGTGCCCCATGTCATCCGTTTCACGTAGGGCACTTAGTTAACGCCTTTTCCGAAAAATTTGGTTTTTCCGTTGGTCGCTGTTAAGATCTACGATTTTAGACTGTAGTTAGTTTATTGTGTCGTATAAATATGTATGTACATAGATGCGACCGGTAAGAACATTTACGTTTTCTTATAGATTTTTTTGTTCGAATGGAGAAAAATCGGCAAAGTTATGACTTTCCCACTAAGGAAGATGTCACTGGATCGGCAATGGGCTTGGTACGCCTACAAGACACTTATAAAATAGAAGTTGGGGAACTTGCCAGTGGAATATTGAATGGAAACAAATACGGGTAAGTGTGTTTAGACAAGTGCGCTCCATAGTTCCGACTTTCAAAATCCTGTTAAGACAGTCCCAACAATTTTCCGAAATTCTGACACAAGACAATATCGACAGGCTTAAATACAATCCAGAAAAATTTATTGGAGTGGTAGAACATATACCAAAGAATGAAAATTTGCAGCCAATGTGGAGTTGCGTACAAAAGGAGATCAGGTTCGAAGATCTCATCGTGCGTATTAATCTCAACGAGGTGTCTGGGCTGTAGTGTGACCGTTTGCGACTTTGCTGTTACCTTCGCCGACTTCTTTAGGACCACTTCAATCTCTGCTTGGTACGGGCTTGTGTTTCCTGAGATCTTTTTATCTGAAGCAACAAATCTTCTTTTGCCGTTCTTCTAATAGTTTTGACGTCACCCCCCTCCTAGGGCTTTTACTTCATCGCAACTCCTCACTTTTCGTAGTATGTCAGCATACGTAGCATCTCCAGCTTTCGAAATTATGATTGCTTCCGGCCTGGCTTTAATCATTTTCTTCCTATTTTTTTTTTTTTTTTGTTTGGCTACCAGCCACTCTCTCGGCTTTTGAGCTGTCGTATCTTCTTTCCTTTCGACTTTTTGTGGTTCAGTGGCACTTGCGATTCCTCTCATGTTCTGGCGTAACGTCCTTGGATGATATCGTGGGCTTGGCTACATGATTTCCTACTGTCGAATTCTTCCTCGGCCCCTTTTTTTGGGGAGTGACGAGCTTTTAAGGAAATACTCAAAATTTTATTAACATACTACTGTTGCTTCTTAGTTATATCCAAAATGGTAACATCTATCCCCAATGTATTTCGCCCGTTTTTGGCGAAAATTGTGAAAAATGAATTTCGTCAACATATAGATTGAGAAGATTATATATGAAATATACTACATATATATTAGGAAAATGTTTCAAATTCTACAACAACAAAAATGCTATATCACCTCAAATGTTTAAAACACGAAAATCTCAAAATGTAATTTTCAAATAAGATCCCCTTTTTGCACTACCCCCTCAATTTTTAAAATAAAGTTCATATTTGATCGGGATTGTGTTAATTATTCGTTTTGTGTAAGGGAAACGTTCTACACTAATTTCGACTTGGCTATGCACAATATTTTTTGCAAAAGTATACATTTATTTAAATATATTTATCTACGTAGCTCATCCATGTCATGGCAAGATTGCTTTTATATTGGTCAACATCTTTACGAAATTAATAACTTCAATCATACAATTGAGTGGATGAAACAGTCCGAGGAGTTGTTAAAGAAGCAAGAAAAAACTGACGATCCATACGTACTTGATGTGATGGAAACTATTGTGGCCTATTATCAGGGAATTGGTATGAACAAAACAGAGTTGGGCATTATATCGGATATACTTTCTTTTAAATAAAATATTATAAAATATTATTCTTAATTCATATATGAATAAATTGGCCTTCAGTTGATTGAAATGCACTTTATTAAAAATCATAAAAACAATTACATAGTATAACTACATTCAGATAAAACTTCCACGATTAAATTAAACCATATTTTTTTAAATAATAACCTTTTTTCAAAGCAAAAGTTTTGCCTAGCTCTGGTTGTGCTTATATACAGACATAAATGTTCAGACTATCAATATGCTTTTTAAATTTTAATTTATTTTCTTATGTCCATTTGTAGGTGATTTAGATAATGCTTTGGAACTAGTCGATTATATCTTGAGTATTGACGCGAGCCGTGGAGAAATTGCGAACTTAAAACTTACTTTAGAACACATGATTAGGGATGGAAATAAGACTGGACTGATGTATGAGTTGCCACCGCAAGCGGGTGATTATCATGTAAGCTTATCTAAATGGAATTTGCATCATGTATTTTTAAGTTGTTAATGTTTTATAATTTAATTTGAATAGCTCACGGAGGACTTTAAGCGTTACGAACAAGTTTGTCGTGGTGAACTGCTGCTCACTCCCGCCGAACAACGTATTTTGAAATGTCGCTTTGTGAGTAATAATGTGCCATATCGGCTGTTGCAACCTTTTAAGGTGGAGGAGATTTCGTTGGATCCTCCAATATTGCAAATTCATGGTGTCCTTTCTGAAGATGATACAAACTTAATTAAAGATTTGTCTAAAACGCGTGTGTCTCGCTCGGTAGTGCGTTCTGCTGATGGTTTTGATGATTCGGCGGTTGATTATCGCATCAGTAAGAGCGCGTGGTTTGCATACAATGAAACCAGGCAATTTGGGAAAATACAACGTTGCATGAAGGACTTGTCGCTGTTAAATATGGAAAGTGCTGAGCAATTTCAAGTGACCAACTATGGAATTGGAGGGCACTATGAGCCACATTTTGATTTTTTTATTGTAAGTTTTGCATAAAGCAACACCTAAAAATAATATTGGGAGCCAGTTCAATATAGTAGTTGATAATACTTCTCAGGAGAGGTTTAAGACTAGCCCCTTTGATGACGTTGTGTACTGTCGTTGCGCAGAAATATTTCGATGTCTTATTTCTGAATTAAATATTTTATTTTTGAGTTGTTTGTGAACAATCTGGGATCTGAATTGTTTGGGAACCGTAGTAATGGCTTTGTAACTAATTCGGGCTCTTTTCCTGATCACGTTTCTGAATTTCACTTCTTCATCATCCAGCTTCTCGGGAGCTGAGTATTGAACTCAAAAACTCCAACATTCATACTTTATACTAGCCTTTATCCACTCAGCCATATGAATGCCCCGCTGCTCGCTTTGAAATTGGTCCCTAAGTGTTGGCTTTTTGTTGTTATTCCTTTTATTCTCCATTGTGTGGAATAATTATAGGCGCGTTCCAAGAGCTTAGTAACATTGGGTTAATAGCAGTGTTTTTATAAGCAGCACTTCCGCTGTTCACTATTACTGGCACTGTATTTAATTAAAATTTGGGTATTATTTCAAGATTATTTCCGGTTTTTTTTTTGGTTTTATTTCAAGATTATTCAGGACCATTTTGGAAATACTTTGAAACTTTTTTGGGAATGATTTCACGAACATTTTGAGATTGTGGGACTTTTTCGGGACCATGTTGAGAACAAGGAGAGGACAATTTCGGTATTAATTCGCAACTGTTTAGGAGTCATTTCAGGTATTTTTGGTATTATTTGTGATTTCTGGTCCACTGCTAGATGGCGCCCAGTGTACCTCGTTATCATTATATATTATCCAACTGTTGCAACAGGAAAAAGCAGGCTACCAATGTAATGTGGAACCTATGACTCTAACAGCAACAACCATATGGTCCTTGAACTCGCGTTAGAGGACTTTGATGACAATTTGTGAAAGGTTGCACCTATTGAATGGGGCGATGCACTGTTAACACAACAACAATATTTCTGGTCTAATTTACAATTTTTAAGAATTGTTCTCGGAACTATTTCAAAATTGGTTTAGGACGTATTTCGACATCGTTTTAGAACGATGTGCGTGAAGCTCAGGAGCAATTTAGGGATTAGAACCACACAATTTCGATTTTATTATTATAACTTCACGGACTCAATTCATGGTATTTTAATATAGTTTCATTATCTATTTTTACAAAGCATTTATATGATTAGTTATATAATTTCCCTTTAAATACGCTATTATTTTTAATTTAGGAAAATCAAACATACACTGAGGGCAATCGCATCGCTACAGGCATATTTTATGTAAGTATGAAAATAACTTTAACTTCTAGATTTTCATTAATATGACTAACTCGATTGAAATCCTCTAGCTCTCTGAAGTTGAGGAGGGAGGCGGAACGGCTTTTCCCCATCTTCGTGTGCTTGTAAAACCTGAACATGGAAGCGTACTTTTCTGGTATAATTTGCATCGGTCTGGTGAGCCAGATTTTCGTACACGGCACGCTGCCTGTCCTGTTCTAAAGGGTTCTAAGTGGAGTGAGCAACTTAAGCGCAAATCAATGAATCGAGCATTTAAATAACTATTAATATTTTTTATTTTGTTATTTTTAGTTGGTAATATATGGGTGCGTGAACGCCATCAAAGCCTCGAACGACCATGTGAACTCGAACCTGATCACGAGATCTCACTTAAATATAAATACTTCCAATAGGCTAACGAAGTACAAAACATCGACATGGGAATATAAACAGTCTTGGAATGAAGAAGATATCTAATTAAGAGCATCTATTTTTGAGCTGACTATTTATTAAGTAAGTTATTTCAAAATGTATTACGGATATCCATTTAAACGTTTAAATTAACGAAAGGTTTAAATTTAAAGCGTTGCGCCATCTTTATGGTTGATGTATGTATGTAAATAGGAAACGATATGTCAAAAGTGAAGAATAAAAATTTATACTCATCAAAACACTATAAAAATTTGTGAATGAAATTTGTTTTTAATTTTTGAAGTGATTGTTGTGTTGCTTTCCGTGATCGCTTAGGTTTCATGTTTAAATTTTCGGTTAAATTCACCCAAATTGTATAAACTAATTATCATACAAGTTTGGATAATTGTTTTACGAGCTTGTAAACTTTGACGCTTAAACACTAACCGAGGCATATAAGCATTATATTTCCAAAAATAATTCAAAAGCGTTTTCCGAGCTAAATTTTTGGAAATGGTAATGTTGATATGTTAATGATAATTATTTTATACTCGTGCAAGATATCATAACGTGCTAAAAAAAATCATGCATCAAATGCAAAACTCTAATGTTTCATTAAACGATATTTAAACCTATGAATTTCTGTTAAAATTGTATTTAATGACCTATTTTTAGTTAATTTAAATCATTTTTTTTTTTTCATTTCTGCTACTAAGCTGCTAAGGTACAAACTGCTAGTTGTTGCGAATTCTAGTACGATATATTCGATTCTGTTACGAAAATAAAGTTTTCAAACTATTTGTAGCAAGAATCTTAGCATACAAAAATTGGAGGGCTTAGCTTTAGTGTCAAGAAAATGTTACACCTTTTAAATACTTAAGTATGTCGTGATAGCAAATCCACCACATTTTTCCCAAAACATCACAAATTTAGTATTTTACTAAAAAAATGATGGTGAGGGTAAAATTTTAAAATCTTATAGCGTTTTCTTTTCTGGCAAAAGTGTTACGCTTTTTGTACGCCGCGCAAGGGTTGTATATATATTTTGTTCTATTCTAAAAAGCAGGTTAAGCCTTAACGGGGTATTTTGTTCTTTTGTGAAAATTGTTGCCTACTCGCAACGCAAAAGCATTACACTTTTACCCTGCATAAAATGGCGGTGTGGCAATGCAACTCTACTAAACCAGCTGATCGTGGCAATTTATTTTCGTAACTGCACAAATTTTTAGCGAAGAAAATTGAAATGAAGGAAATAATTGCTAATGAATGTTTATTATCATTGACAACGCGTTTTGAGAATCAGATAATACACAGGGTAGCCATTTATGTTCTTTGCATGCTCTATAAATGTTGAACATTTTCTGGGGTAGTAGTAACTCTATTAAGGCTTTACCATTTACTTAGGCCGCAATTTATTTCAGAAAAGAAAACGCTATTAAATACAAAGTGCAAATAAAGGCGGACTCATCCGTTCTAAACTAAAAGTATGTATGAGTGTTCAGGAAAATATGCATTCTCTGAATTCTTCTGAATTGAATGTTTTATCGCCATCTGTTCCGTAATATGGCGATGAGTTGTCTATCATTAGAAGTTGTCTGTCGATAAGAAGTCGATAACATTTCGATATCGAATAGATAGCTCTTTATAACGAGCCGATAAACGAAAGAAAACTCTTCGATAACATATCGATAATAGTTTGGCAGCAAATCGAAAACAATTCGATACAAAATCTACAAGTTTTTGATAACATAACAAATCGATAAATAATTGATAACGTTTCGATAGTAAGTCGAAAACTCTTCGGTAAAAATGACAAATCGATAGCTTCTCTATACCTCGTTGAAAACATACATTGACAAACCGATAACTTGTCGATAGCAAACCGTTAACACCCCGACATCAAATTGAGAATAGGCCCTGCCTTAGCTTAACTTGCGATCTGATTTCGTATTTACATTGTTCCCACATTAGGCTACAGTGTAGTGACGATACTGACGCTTACATTCTATATTCCCTCATACAGCATATCAACCCCTCACACCACGAAAACACTTACCCAAAGTTTACATTCTGTTTTCCGCTTACGCTTGCACTTACCTACCGCTTACATTGTACTCGTATTTGTATGTTGTATATTCTAATGATCAAAACATCTAGTATGGCTATTCAGCATTTATTTCCGTATAAATTTTAAACGTAAAACATCAGCTGTTCACTACTCACGCATCCACATTTCTAAAATAATGTTTTTATATATATACATATATTCATACAAAATACTTGGCCACGGGCTCCGATTTGTAGTTGTCACGTATCAAACCACAAGGCCATACGAGCTCTTGGTAACCCAAATGTACCCATACATCGCATACTGTAAAATACATAAAAATATAGAATGATAAGAAAATACTTTCGTATGTACATACATATATATATAGCAAAATAAATATTACATCGCTTGGTTCCTACAACAACTGGACAACCGGCATGGAGACTACGGTAATCTCGATCTAGAGATCTATGCAAATTATGCCACATGCACCTTTCACAGGTTTGGAGTACACATTTAGAAGAGGGAAAACTGTATTACCGCCTTGTTGTACATCCGAAATCTAATTATTATTTTTGCACTTTAATTCGAGTATGACAAAAATACCAAATTACGAAAACTTACATAAAATAAATGAGTTGCTATATGATCACCTATGAATCCTGCATAATTCTAGAAATAAAATATAATAGCTATCAATACCATTTTGATCTTAAGTAAGTATGTACATATGTATGTATTACAAGCCAACTTACTTCGAGTTTAATGTAGTCGTGATGAGGGTCATACTGTCCACCAATGCCATAATTGGCTACCTGCATCATTTCTGAGCTCCTTAAATCATATCCAGTTATGGTATTCACTGTGCGGTATATATATTTCACCGTAGAGCTGTTAACCTCTAGCCATGTTTGTTGACTGACGCGTATATCCCGAACCTTTCTCATAGGACCATTACCGACTTCTGACGATGCATATATAAATAGGATTCTTCGAGTATATTTAACATTTGTTTCTCGCTTAGCAGTCCATAATACATGACAATTTCGGGGTCAGCGAGCAAACGCTCTCTCTTTAATGGTGCCAGTATGAAAAGGGGATGGTTGAGTGTATCCAAGGTGCTTAGGAGTTTGTGGAAATCTTTTTGTTGCAACTGTTTGCCCTGACATAACCGCGTATAGTTTGCGAACCACGTCCTATTTTGCAGGGCTGTCAAACTGTCCGGATCTGCATCATTTTGTGGTTTTTTCATGCTCATATAAGTTTCCATATCTTTAAATGCGTGTTCTGTATTTAATTCAAGTATTCGTTGAATATAAGAAATCGCCTCTTCGCGTTTACCCAATTTATATTTAGCGAGTGCCAAATATTCTAAGGCATCAATCAACCTTTTTTACTCAGCATTACTTTTTTTGGTTGCAAGCGTCGCATTTGTCGACTTCAAAGTTGAATCATCGACAGTTGATAAAATGCTCTTCGCATCTTTTGCATCCACGGAATTCCGATCACTACCTTCATCAAATATTTCGTCATCTTCGCCACTAGCTCTATCTTTGAATATTTGTTTGCCTTTTTTGTTGTCGTGGTGTTTATTGCCCTTATCAACATCGTTATATTCAATTTTAGCTGGTTCGTCCATCATTATTTCTAATCCACTTTCTGCGATGTTTGCGTTTTCGCTTGTCTTCAAATATTTCAATGTTAATTCAAACCAGCTTATGGCTAAAAGATATGTATTCCCTGGCTTGAAATAGATTAACTCCGATTTCGAAACAATCGCCAGGTGAGAGTTTAGTTCTGCAAAAATATGAATTTTTTCTGGAATTATGTTATCTTGATATAAAGATTAATGGCAAATTTTAAATCCAGGTACCCTGGTTGTCGTAAGCGTACTAATATACATACGTACAATCTATTCACTCCGTATGTAAAATACTTACCCATAATTTAAATCATTAATATCTCCGTTAGCCAATTCAATTGAGCTCAAATTATATATGGTCTGAATTCGTCCCCAACCCTTCGCTGCACCCTGCAATTCTTTGTTGTCTGGTAAATGCATCTGACTTTCCAGGTTTGTTATATTTGATTTAAGTGCTATAGAAATTTAGTTAAATATGAAGTGATTATTAGTATTTTTTTATTTGCATACTTTTATTGGGACAACTTATCAGAATTTTATCTATAGATTTGTTAACAACATTTTCTAGACCAATATCGGACTTCGGCTGGTTTGTCAGGAATCCTTGTAATCAAGTTTATGCGGAATCATTACAAAAACATATTTAATTTTCTTATTTTATTTGGGACCATTTTCAAAGCCTTCTTAGTATAATGCTTTTCTGGAAAGACCACTCTCCGAAATATTAGGAGAACGGAGAGATATCCTTCCACATTACTAAAATGGGAAAATTCAAATCACTTTTGTGTTTGAAATAGCAAAGAATACTTAAAGGTAAAAACGGATTAATAGAATATGTCGAAGTTTAAATATCGAGAAGATTTATGTAGTTTAACTTTGAAATTTTAATGCGGCAATACTGATTAATTTTAAAACTGCCGGTTAGAGAGCTAGACTATTTTTGTAGTCTCACAAAAACGCGCATCAGTAATTTTAACTGTGCAGTTAACTGACAACGTGATCGATCACGTTGTGATAGACGGACGGCATGCCTCCAGTGTTTTAGATGTGCGCACGATCCGAGGACCTAACATCGACTCGGACCATTATCTCGTTGCAGCCAAAATACGCACCCGCCTCAACGCGGCTAAAACCAAGGAACAAAATACACAAGGAAAGCTAGACGTCGAAAAGCTTCAATCACAACAGACTGCCAATGATTTCGCAACTCGACTCTCACACCTGCTCTCTGAGAGCACAACTCATCCTGATGGAATACAGGAGCATTGGGAGCATATCTCCAAAGCACTTCGTACTGCCGCCGAGGAAAAAATTGGTTACCGGCGGCCACGAAAAAACAACTGGTATGATGAAGAATGCCGCGTTGCAACCGAAAGAAAAGACGCTGCCTACAGGGCTACGTCAAAAGCGAGCGCGACAAGAGGAGTGTGTGAACGCTATCGTGAGTTGAAAAGGGAAGCGAGACGCCTTTTCAGGAAGAAAAAAGCAGAAGCAGAAAGGCGTGAGTGCGAGGAGCTTGAGCTGCTAGCCACCAGGAATAACGCCCGCAAATTCTACCAAAAAATACGGCGACAGACGGGAGGTTTTAAGACCGAGGCAAACTCCTGTAGGAATGAAAATGGCGACCTTGCAACTGTTGTCCAGAGAGTGCTTAGATTATGGAGGGAATACTTCTCTGCTCTCCTAAATGGAGGCAGCAATTCACCGCGCAGAGATGAAGAACCCGATCCCGCAATCGATGATGATGGAATATATGTCCCCCGCCCGATTATGACGAAGTTAGAATAGCAATAACCAGATTGAAAAACAACAAGGCCGTGGGCGCTGATGGATTGCCTGCGGAGCTATTCAAGTTCGGCGGCGAGGAGTTGGTAAGGCGCATGCAGCAGCTTCTTAGCAAAATATGGGCGGACGAAAGCATGCCCGACGGTTGGAATCTAAGTGTTCTTTGCCCAGTCCACAAGAAGGGGGATACTGCAAAATGCACCAACTATCGTGGAATCAGCCTTCTTAATATCGCATAGAAGGTCCTTTCAAGTGTATTGTGCGAAAGATTGAAGCCCACCGTAAACCGGCTGATTGGACCTTATCAGTGCGGCTTCGGACCTGGAAAATCTACCATCGACCAGATTTTCACAATGCGCCAAATCTTGGAAAAAACCCGTGAAAAGAGAATCGACACACATCACCTCTTCGTCGACTTTAAAGCCGCCGTGGACAGCACGAAAAGGAGCTGCCTAAAATGCAAAATGACGTTGAGCAACACCATCAGCTCAGTCAGAAGTGGGAAGGACCTCTCCGAGCCGTTCGAAACTAAACGAGGTTTCAGACAGGGTGACCCCCTATCGTGCGATTTCTTTAATTTGATGCTGGAGAAAATTATACTAGCTGCAGAACTTAACCGCACTGGTACAATATACTATAAAAGCGTGCAATTACTGGCATATGCTGATGACATTGATATAATCGGCCTAAACACCCGCGCTGTTAGTTCTGCTTACTCCAAACTGGAAAAAGAAGCGGTAAAGATGGGTTTGATGGTGAATGAGGACAAAACGAAGTACCTGCTGTCATCGAGCAAAGAGTCAGCGCATATGCGCCTTGGCAACCACGCTACTGTTGGCAGCCATAATTTCGAAATAGTAAAAGACTTCGTTAACATCAGCACTGAAATCCAGCGAAGAATCAGTCTTGCCAATAAATGCTACTTTGGACTAGGTAGGCAATTGAAAAGTAAAGTCCTCTCTCGGCGAACGAAAATCATACTCTACAAGTCACTTATCCTACCCGTCCTGCTATTGTAGCGCACTACCCTAAGAATTTCCCACTGGGACATTCGAGTATCGAATGAGCACGGTAATCCGATACTAGCCTCTAAAGGCAAGATGTTAATAAGCATTTACAGACGTATGCATGTACATGTTCATAACAATACACATACATTTGCTTATGGCCTTTAATTGTTTTTCAAATTGCATTCCGATGTCTAGCAACAACTTGCTTGTGGACCGCTACCTGGCACAGAATAAATCGATGCTAGACAATTAATGAAGCCTAATTTGAAGCTGACTAGAAAAAAAAGAGTCAGTTCCTGATAAGCATCGAAAACTAAAAGTCGCTCCGGTCACTATTAAATTAGCCTTAACAAAAAAATAAAAATATAAAACCGGTGTTAATGAAAAAAAAAAAAAAAGGATGAACATTTTTCTATTAGAAGCTTAAGCGCAACTGTGCGCATAGCAGTGTTCAGTGATTTAAATAGCCTAGATTCCACACCTCTTTGGAAAAGGTAGCAGCAATATGCATTCACATTACAGTCATCGAAAGCTAAAGACAACCAGTATCCTGTTGGACCATGGCTTCTAGCCCTGTTCATTTTCGTGGTTTGCAGCTCTGCGATTTTTGAAATAATTCAATTGATTTGAGCAGCGTGAAACCAAAATTCAGCTAAACCAGTTCGTTAATCTTGGTGAACTACTTGAATATTCTTCCAGAAACCAATGATATAATGACCATAACAAAAAAAAAAAAAAAAAAGGGAACCAATAAAACAATTAACTGATTGTTAAGTAATAAGCATTATACTTCAAATGTGTATTGAACTTGCTTAAATAGCATACAATATTTTTTTATTTATAGTCAACATATACATAAATATAATTAATGTCTCAGTGCATTTCGGTTAAAAGCGTACATAACTCCCATAATAATAATGCTGTAACAATGAACTAAATTTTGAAAATTTGCTTAGTTCCATTGAGCAGAAGTTTATTTGCTATAGCATTCTGTTATGGTGATTTCGATGATTTTAGGTTTCTTGCACCTAAATTGATATACAAAAAGGTCAATTAATTGTGTTAAGCAATAGTGCATAAATAACA
Source organism: Eurosta solidaginis (assembly GCF_040869045.1). Taxonomy (NCBI): domain Eukaryota; kingdom Metazoa; phylum Arthropoda; class Insecta; order Diptera; family Tephritidae; genus Eurosta; species Eurosta solidaginis. The sequence goes on from NC_090319.1 coordinate 393,032,276, forward strand.
ATGTGAGAAAAAGTTTTAAATTTTATATGTAAATTTATGTGTAAAAATTATATCCATTTCTTGGATATTCGCAAGATATAGTTTCAGGCGCAATAAAGCGCATCCTCATACATCTCTAGTTATCAAGGTGTGTGCAAAACATTTGCTGTGCATGCACATGTATGTATGTGACACAGGCCTAATTCGGGTCTACCTATTTAGCTATCGAACCTCTGGTTCTAATTGATTAGGTTTCTTCAACTACACACATGTTTGATTAAAGCATAAACCTATCGCGTTTGCATCCTCGTCGTCGCTGGTACCAACGTCGCATCGATGGTGTAGCCGAGTAAGCATGTAAGTAAATCCGTTCACATTCTATTTTACATATGTATGCACATGTTTTATGTCATTCTTTTTTTTTGTAAGTCAAGAGGGCATTATTTTCAATAGCCTCTTAAACTAAAATTTTCAATCCTTGGGTTTTAACCACGATCTCCAGGATATTACCGTTACATTGATATGCGCAGTTGATCGCATGTGTAGGTCGATTTAAAAATCGCGTGGTTGCAACAATTTGCACACCCAAGTTAGCTAAATATGTTTTGAGGAAAATACTACAAGGATAATTATGGTAGTAACCTTAACCAACTTCGTCCTCATATTTAGCCTACGTTCTAAATACATTCTAGTAAGCCAAATACAATTATATTGAATTTCTGTTTGTTAATACGTATATCTTCAGGGATATTTAGACTAATAGGCTATCTGTTTTGAACATGATGATAAAGTTGATTGAATCCAAAGTATTTCGTTTGGATAGATAACTATTAAATGCTAGTAATAAGGAAGCAGGGAAATTTTGTTAAAGATTTTCTTATGAATAAAATGAGAAATTGTGAATTGCTAAAGATGGAATTCTAGGGTTTTATTGGCCGTTGACGAAATGTAGGGATATTGGTGGCTGAGATGAAGTAAGTATTAAGAGGGTTAACCGACGAACATACATTTTTTTTTTTTGTTAACAGGTCGGGTAGGTAGAGACATGGGGAGTTCTTCCAGCTTTTCTTCCCCATAAACGACGATTGGTGTAACGTTCCTCGTTCTTCTTTCCTGCTTTGTTCATTTTCCTAGTCACTTGGTTTTTTTTCTTTGTTTGTTTTGCACCGTCAATTTGCTGGCGCAATTCCGCGTGGAATACCCCTTTGATACCGTAGGCATATATTTAAATATTTTTTTGTGCGACTTCGTTGCGTGAGGCTGAAGCACCCCCACCCCCAATTTCCCTGAGCTAAGCTGAAGCATAACTAGATATGCCACCTCGCCTCAGTCCAATCGCACCTTTGTAAATTTTCCTTATTTGAACAACGTCGTGAGGAGAGGTTCGCTACACTATATGGCGCAGAAGCATGGACCATGACAACAGCAGATGAAGCGGCTTTGGGAGTGTTCGAGAGAAAAGTTCTTCGAAAGATTTATGGACCTCTACGCGTTGGCGATGGCGAGTACCGAAGAAGATTTAATGATGAGCTGTACGAGCTTACGCAGACATCAACATAGTCCAGCGAATTAAAACGCAGCGGCTGCGCTGGCTAGGCCATGTTATGCGAATTAAAGATGATGCTCCGGCCAAGAAAGTGTTTCTATCGGAACCCGCCTATGGAAGCAGAGGTAGAGGGCGGCCCCCACTCCGTTGGAAGGACCAGGTGGAAAACGATTTAAACTCCCTTGGTGTGACCAATTGGCGCCGGTTGGCGGAGCGAAGGAGCGACGGCCATAACCGTTTAGACGGTTAAGCGCCAATTAAGTAAGTAAGTAAGTTAACTGACAACATCTCATGATAGTCCAAGCCATCTTCCACTTTATCCGTTCCCAATGGCATCTGTCTGTGGAAACACCTCACTGGAAAGGGAATCTTCAATGCTTTTGCTAACTCACTATGCAATTGTGTGCGGTTCTTTATATATTCCGTTATTTGTACCCAGTCGTCTACGCTTCTTTTGATCAATTTAAAGGCATTTATTGGATTACTTAAATAGGCTTCGGGGTCTTCAAGAGCTGTTGCATGATCCTCCTTCACTTTTGCTATAAAACTGCAATTAAAGAAGAGTTTCGAAAGTAAAATATTTAGCTTAGTCTTGAGATTTTGGTATACAAACTTGCTAAAGACAGCAAAATCCTAGCTCTGAGCAACAGTAAAGTTCTGAAACCATTGAAATAGCAAGCATTTGAATTTTATCGATTGATGAGAAATACTCCGGTTTGGTGTTTAAGATTTGCAAAACAACGATAAAGAAAATAAAGAAGTTCCAAAAGACTGACGGCATTGTCATCGCCATTGTTTCAGGAACTGAACAATAACAATTTAAGCCTATGTTTCGTTGTGTTTCTTGGGCAGGCTTAGCACAGACTGAGGTATAACTGTGCTAACTAATGTGTGTGCAGGTGTTTCATATAATTTACGTCTTGTACAAATTTACGTCTTGAAAAGCAAACATTCATAGACTATTATTAACTTGCCAAGATACCAATATCAACTCAAGCTCCAATTTCAAAGAGCATTGCAGATATGAATGAACATTGGTAAAATTGAAAAAGCCAACAGCATTCTGAGACCAGCCGAGAGAAAAGTGTATCTAAAGTGCTCTAAACTGGTGTCAGTTATCGTGACTGCATACACAACGGCCAAATTCGGCTGGGCGGTTAAGCACACACATTTGGCTCTAATTTAAGAACTTGAAATCGTCAAGGCAACGAAGTGATCTAGCTGCCTTCCTGTCTGATTGAACGTATCCTAGAAGATGAAGGTCTTGTTGGGATCTATCCAGTGGCGTAGTGAGGATTTCTTGCGCCCGGGGAAAAATATTTTTAGGAACTATTTTGAAACTTTAATGCAGCGGGGCATTTTCCAACGCCTAGGACAGCGCCACGTAAAATTCGCCAGTTGAAAGCATGTAAAAGAGATAGTGGTTCAGAGTGTAGTAGAAATGCATTTGTTTTGAACTACATAGAGATTCTCCTTACGAGAAAGTTTTTGTGGCTTTGTATTTAAATTCGGTATATTATTTTTCTTGGTTATAAGATATTTTTTGACTGAAAGTGGGAGGAACCGTTAAGCAACCATGCCTATCATTTACTAGTTAAATATTTTATTAAATTCAGGTGGTATTTCAGTACCTCAGTAATATCTGGTTCTAATATATGTAAATTTTAACACAAATTTTAAACAAACGACGCGGAGCCCTCTAATTAAACATTTCAAAGTTTTCAAATTCAATTTCCAATGCAACATTCGCGGAAATCTCCACATTCGCTTTTAGTATGATTATTGAAAATAAAAACTGAGGCAGAGGTCAATGTAATTTCTCGATACTCTCAGAATTAAATTTATTGACTCTTGTGTGTTGATGATATAACTATTTACGTAATATTTTAAGCAAACATTTTGTAACTTGATATCAAATATTCAACTTTTTCTCACCTCAAACAATTACAATTTTTTAAATATATTTTTTTAAATACAAAAAAAGTTTCTATTTGAACATGTATTGTGATTTGCACTTCCATATAAAAAGTTTTGAGCAGCACTGCCTTTGTGGAAGCAAATATATCAATGATATCATCAAAATTTATCATTTTAAACTTTTCTTTTTCCACATTTAAAAATGTTAGGTCACTTAGGTGACCTTGCCCCATCGTTGAACGTAAATATGTCAAAATTAGTTTTAATTTGCTGAATGAACGTTCGCAGCTAGCAATTGATACTGAGATGGGCAAGAGTATTTAAAGTGACACCGGCAAGTTTGGAAAAACATCTTCTCCATACGAGATTATAAAAGTAAGTAATTCTAACGGAATTTTAGCTTCCAAATTCCTATGTACTTGGAAGTAATATTTTCCAGAAATCAGTTAAAATAAAAATACAAATTATCCAGGAAGTTCTGCTTTGTGGACCATTTGGCGCTCCCCTGTGAGCAGTGCCCGGCCCAAGACGACCCCCGACGATGTTGATTGCCCAGGACGTGAACCCAGGACCTTCGGTATTGTATGCGGAGCGTGCCACCAACACACCACGGCGGCCACTAAAGAAACAGAATAACAATTCAAAAATTCTGTGACATTCCATAAACCTTGCTAAATTTTGGTTTGAATAAAAACCGATCAGATCTTCTGCCATCGTCAGAGAACTTTTTTATTCTATCGCGCTCGTGTATAGAAGGATGTTAGCTCATGTCTATGTATGAAATACGCTCGATTGTAGAGTATTTAGTTAATGGCAGTATGTGATTAGGCCGTTAGAAGTCGTGAATATAACACGAAAGCTCGAATGCATCTTATTTGAACGAATTTACTAGATAACACACAGAGAATACATTAAAGATAGGCCATCAAACAATAAAGCTGTAACAAAATGCCTAAAAAACTGGTATTCCCAATTTTTTTTTTTTTCAAATTTATTAGCCTTTCTCTAAAAAATATAGCTCAAAATATTTCCAAAAAAGGAGATAACCAAATTTTTAACATATAATTTTCTTCCGATCTGTTTGGATAATATTTATGTATATTTTAAGCTACGCAGATCTATTGTGTTGGGTGCAAATAAAAATTTTTAACACTTCCTCCATATAACTTGATCAAAAACCAGTGCAAATTGCGTTATTAAATGCAGATATTATTTTGAAGAATTTGGATTTTGAAATTTTAACAAAAGCTATCGCGCGGAGCCTTTTCCACCTTTTTTGAACTATCTTGGTGCTCTGACTTATGTGTAAAGTCCCAAGTTGGTACCTCAGAGCTACCGGAACATTTTGTGATAGATAGGTGTTTTACTACCTTTGGCCTCTGAAATATGAGTAAAATTTCCAACCTCTAGCTTTCCAGGAAACAAAATCGATAAAAAGATTCCAAATCTTATATGATTTGTAGTTAATTCATCCCTTGGCCAGGAAATTTTGTCCCCCTTTGTAACATTGTCTCGGTTCTGTAAACTACATATGTGTGAGGTTTCAAGTTTGTAGATAAATGGCAAATCTCTCGTTTGGTGCAAATTTTTTATAAATCTCGCACCGAGCACCACTTATCAGTTTTTATTTTGAAGACATTGTTATCGGTTTCGCAACTTTGTGCGAGATGTTAAGTTTGTAGCTTAATAAAAAGTATTTTCAAAATTGATTCCATCCGATCCGAAACATTTTTTTAAATATCTAGGTCTGGGCAACACCTAACGAAAATTTTTGTCATATCGTTAGCTTAATGTGAAAATGAGCTAAGTCAACTTTTACGAATTTTACAGGAGACGAAAAAAATGAATAACTTTTGAAATAACCTTCTTTTTTCAAAACTGTGAATGAGGATACCTTAATTGCAATGCTTTTGAGTTTAGAAGCTTTGAAAAAGATAAAGAAAAAACATATCTGCCAACCCAGCAGCTATTTTATGACTTAGCACAATTTCCGCACTCTATAACAAATTTTTTTTCCTGACTTAGCACTTTCTACTCAATATGTTTTCCCACCACTCCTCAATTTAATGATTAAAATAAAGCACTACAACTATATATTTCACAAAAATACTATTTATTTCTCAAACTATTTCTAACGGTACTGATCTGGACTCTTTTTCCGGATGGTGCGCGGAAAATAATTTATATTTAATTCAAACAAATGCTGTGTTGTGTCTTATTCCAAAAAGGCAACTGCCACATACTTTATCTACAAACTAAATACTAAATCTCTTAATCGTTGTCAAGAGAGTAAAGAATTGAGTGTAATTTTTAACTCCAAACTCTCTCTAGTACCATTGACTTCGTTGTTTCAAAATTTGTTGGAATGGTTGGGTTCAGTAGACTTAACACCAGTGACTTTAAGACCCTATAACGTTGAGGGCACTTTATATATCATTGGTCATGAATCTAACTCCTATAAAATTGAGAGATTTCAAACATTTTTTACAAAAATTGATTTACGTATGCTTCACTGGCCAGGCGGCCTCCCATCGTATACCAGCAGGCACAAATTTCTTGGTCTTCAGGCTTTGCATGACAGAAGAACTTTTATCTCACTCATGCTTGCCTATAATGTAACAAACTTTAGCACGAATTGCTCTGATTTATCTAATTTGTTCATTCCATATATTCCACTGCGTGATCTTCGGCATAATATATTCTTTATCTAAATAACTAATAAAACGAATTTAGCTATGAATGAACCTATAACTAGGACTATACATCTAGCAAATCGATTCAGTGGTGTTCTTAATTTTAATAACAGCTTATATAAGTTTAAGCTAGAATTTTTTTCTGCTTTTAACTAGTCTGTAACAAAGCATGTAGTTATCGACATGTAAGAATTGAAGTAGATTATGGTCAGCACAAAGCATTTATCAAACACCAAAGTATGTCCCAATTGGGTGAATCCAATTTCAAGGGGTTGTGTAGGCAACCCTTTTAAAGCGTTCCCAGCGCAATATATAGTTTCTCCAACACAATTGTCAACCTCACCTACCCGTAGCGAATTCTTTTTCATTGACAGCCGAGGCTCTGGCGACCACAAGTTCCTCATGGAACTAGAGGGTGGGGAGGACGGGATGGCCTAGAAAGTTTAATGTGGTCATATAAATAGTTTCCGAGATGGTCGGACTTGTACCTTAATGGTGCTTTGTTACCGGAACGTACCGGACCTGTATGAGGCAAAGGACCATCAACATCGGCCTAAAGCTTTCGGGGAGTGCCTTTATCGTTAATACAACAACAACAACAACAAATCATGTACTTTTAGACTGAATGAATTAAATAAGTAAATGAAATGCGCGCAGAGAGAAATGACTAGTAATTCAGATTAATATTCATATATGTATGTAATACTGCTATGTTACCACAAAGGGCTTGGTGCATTCCCAACCATCAGAGTGCCGACATATTGCTGTTTAAATGCTTTTGTTTTTGTATTCAATAATCGAATGTACCTAAATTTAAATTTTTTCTTGTCACACTTATGCTGCTACAATCACAAAAATTTTATAGGTTGTCTTGTTTTGAATTCGAATTCAAAACACATTGCGACCATTTTCTATTAGCAATATAGGAGTATTATTGACTGGTTGACTTAGCACATTTTTTTGAACAGTTGACGACTTAGCACATTTACACATCAATGCAAACAGCACGTAAAAATTAAAAAGTAAAATATTTTTTTCTTGTGATCGATGTATTTTGAATTCAGTTTTAAAACTGCATTAAAATACAATTTTTCAAAAAAAGTGACTTAGCACATTTTCACATTAAGCTAACGATATATGTTAAACTGTCAATGACAACTAAACCACATTGTAAATATCACTCACCGGGAAGTTACTTAAAACCCGATCCAAAAATTCCAAATCTCATATTATTTTCCCAATTGTATCGACCCGTGCGCCACCTAGCGGATATTTGTATGCTTTTGTTGCATTGTCAAGGCGCGCTGGCCCTTAAACTGACGCCTACAGAATCCAAGGCCTGATCTAAGTGTAAGGTTTCAAGTGTTTAGCTCAATGAGAAGTTGTTCAGTTTTGTACTGAAATTTGAGGACCAACAAGAAACGCACCTAATATGAGGAAAGTTAAAATCAATCAAAATGAGAAAAAGGAGAAAAGTGTTTTGATTTCATTTTATTTATTTGTTTGTTTAGTAAATATTATACATATATTCATAAATAATTGTTTCAAAGGCTCATATCGATCATAAACTAAAACTATTTCATTTAAATACTTAGACAACGAATCAGCGAATTTAAAAAGAAAATAACATTTGCAGCAAACATTTTGAACTAATTTATGGCTCAATTCGTGGGATTTGCATGATCTGTACGAAGTCCTACCACGGATAATTCTCAACAATCAGAAGATCTAAATTTGTTACTCTGTGTAATCTTGTTACCTTTTTTATTGTTCATTCAATACATATTTTAATTCATCGCACATGCACGTAAACACGGGCTAGCTGCTTTAATATTTTAAAACAATATTTTTATACTATACGATACATATTTTCAAGCGAGTAACTTGGCCACAGACACTGATTTGTAGTTGTCACGTATCAAGTCACAAGGCCGTGCGAACTCTTGGTAGCCCGAATGCACCCATACGTTGGAGACTGTAAAATATATAAAATATAACGTCATAAACAATTGTTATGCATGTTTCTATGTATGTATGTATGTATAGCAAAAAAAAAAAAAAAATAATAATACTTCGCTTGGTTCCTACGATAACTGGACAGCCGGCATGAAGAGTACGCAAATCTGGATCAAGAGATTTATGCAAGTTATGCCACATAAGCATTGCACCTTTCACAGGTTTGGAGTATACATTTAGAAGAGGGAACACTGTATTACCACCTTGTTTTACATCCGAAATCTAATTGGCATATATGCTCTTTAATTAGAATATGATTCAAATACTAAATCACTAAAACTTACGTAAAATAAATGAGTTGCTATACGATTACCTATGAATCCTGCGAAACTCTGTTAAAAGAAATGAAATTACTATAAATATATATACATTACTACATATACGACATATCCACTAACATCGAGGCTGTAATCGTGATGAGGGTCGTACTGTCCACCAATACCATAATTTGCTACCTGCATTTGTTCGGCATTTTTCAAATCGTATCCACTTATGGCACTCACCGTACGATATATATATTTCAGGGTCGAACTGTTATAAGATAACCATGTATGTTGACTGATGCGCACATCCCTCACCTTAATATGAGACCCAGTGCCGACTTGTGACCGATGCATATCTAAATAGGATTCTTCGAGTATATTTAACATTTGTTTCTCGCTTAGCAGTCCATAATACATGACTATTTCGGGGTCATCGAGTAAAAGCTCCCTCTTTAACGGTGCCAGTATGAAAAGGGGATGGTTGAGTGTATCCAAGGTGCAACTGAGTTTGTGGAAATCTTTTTGTTGCAACTCTTTGCCCTGACACAACCGCGTATAGTTTGCGAACCACGTTCTATTTTGCAGGGCTGTCAAACTGTCTGGATCTGCATCATTTTGTTGTTTTTTCATGCTCATATAAATTTCCATATCTTTAAATGCGTGTTCTGGATTTAATTCAAGTATTCGTTGAATATAAGAAATCGCCTCTTCGCTTTTACCCATTTTATATTTAGCTAGTGCCAAATATTCTAAAATATCAATCAACATTTTTTCCTCAACATCACTTTTTTTGGTTGCGAGCGTCGCATTTGTCGACTTCAAAGTTGTATCCTCTGATAAAATGCTCTTCGCAGCATTTGTATATACTGAATCCATGTCACCAGCCGGCATATCTTCGTCGTCATCATAAAATTTGTCATCTTCGTCAAATGGATAATCATAATCGGATTCATCAAGTTTATCTTTGACTAATATTTTCTGTGTTTTAAAGTCCGTGTTTTTATAATCCGTATCAGCATCGAGATATGAAATTCTACTCAGTACATCACTCGCTGTTTCACTTTCTGTGATATTTGTGTTTTTACTCGTTTTCAAGAATTTCAATGTTAATTCAAACCAGTCTATGGCTAGTGGATATTCCCTGGCTTCAAATAGATTAGCTCCAATTTCGAAACAATCACCAGCTGAGAGTTTAGTTCTGCAAAAATAATGGTGTATTTAAATAATAAATCTTTTATGTTTTATAGTTTATTTTAGTAGATTCCGATTCTTGTTTTACTGTCCGGATTATTTCACTTCAATTTATTCCGTTTTGTAACTACTTACCCATAATTTAAATCATTGATAACTCCATTGGCCAAATCGTTCGAGCTCAAATTATACATGGTCTGAATTCGTCCCAAGCCCTTCGCTGCACCTTGCAATTCTTTGCCGTCTGGTAGATGCATTTGGTTTTCCAACGTCGTCAAATTTGATTTGAGTGCTGTAGAAAATATATGAGAATGTATGAAAATATTAAATAAAATATTAAGATATCCAGCCCTAACAGCAATTTTAGTGTAACCAACAACAACAAAATATACGGAGAAAGTATTTATAGTACCACGCCGAAGTACCGAGTGGCATAATACCTAGGAAACAAGGTGACATTATGTTTGTGAACAAGGTGTGAGACATGTCGAAGATTATGTGCAGGTCTTACAACCTTAGACGAACAAAGTTGCTTCTATCATTAAAAAGAGAGGACTGTAGACTCATGACGGGTATTCTGACTGGACACAGCCTTCTGGCGTCACATGCCTATAAATTAGGCTTGATCAGTGATAGCAGATGTAGAAAGTGCGGGCTGGAGGAGGAAACGATCGAGCACGTTCTGTGCTCTTGCCCTGCGCTTGCCACGCTAAGACTCCAGCTATTAGGAGTGATACAGCTGTCAGATCTAGAAGCAGCAAGTGGCTTAAATCCTAGGAAGCTTCTAGTATTTGCTAAGAGGACGGAGTTATTTTATAACATATGTCCTGGTTTTTGATAGCGTTTTTCAGTTTGGTCGTTAAAACAAACTTCTGGTAACACTACGGACTTATTAAGTCTATGTGAGGTTCTCATGGACCGGCCAGTTCAACCTAACCTAACCTAAGGGGTGAGACAGTTCCCACTATTTACCCTGCAACTTTGCCCCTTTGAAACCATTTGCTGTAAAATTTATTGATAACTATTGATAACTCACACGGTTAGAAATTTGAGCCTAAATTTTAAAAATATCATCGGTTTAAGCAATTCTTCTCTCTCTCTTTTTACCTAAATTCAAAACCTCTCCATTTACTACTATGTTTTCTAATTTTATTCGGCTTCAATTTTCAAGTGTTTAAGAACATAATCAAAAACTTTAAAAAATCTGAAAATAGAAACTTGTATACATTTCTGGTTTACTTATAAAACCCATTTTGAAAAGCGCTGCAAGACAAAGATTCTTTTTCGAAAATTTTGTTATACATATAAGGTGTTTTGATATGTTTTATTACATATGTAGATGCGGTATCTCAGTAGGAAGAGCAATCTGGGACATGTCGGTTTGGAACACGGCCACCGCCCACTAGATTTCTCTCTCTTGAAACCAAATTTTATGCACTCATTTCCATGAAGACTGGCATAATACAAATTTTAAACCAAATTCGGTTTGATAAGATCGTGTAGATAGCTAGAGATCGGCTGAACCTAACAAATTTTTCCTTTCATTAAATTGCTTAAGATATACGGCTTCAAAAACAAAATCTGCGCAGCTACACGCCTTCTATCAAGTTTTCTCCCTCAAAATTTATGTCCTGGACCTTGACCAAAATTTTTAGCTGAACTTGGCGCCTAGCCATCTTAACAGTTCTAGCCGTCTCGCAACAAAACACGCCAGACATCCCTTCTTTGCAATAACTGGTGCCAAATGGAAACATCAGCGAAGTCAAAGGCATCCTCCACCTGGTTTCCCCTTCGAAGGTAGGTACCTCTCATTTTCCTCCGCTGGCAAAGACAGCTATCGATAGGAATAATTTCGCTGCCGGAACCTTTACCCTAAATCAAAGTAAAGCCCGTAGAGCCCATCACCAAATCTTCCGCGGGTATTCGCCGTTGGCACAATGAAACAGTTCACAAATACTTTAGAAAAATTTACTCTTGAATATGTTATTAGAGCTCTCATTGACTTCTACGCCATTTATATAGGCATAGTGGGATTTTTAAAGCATTTTTTGTTTTGACTTTACTTCTAAATTATACACCCAAAGTAGCTCTTGTTAGCAAGCTCCAGCCCGATTTCTGCACAGGCATCAACTGCGCTCTTAAAGCTGCTTTCTAAATAGTAGCCTCATCCATTCATGTCTCTACTCATTTTGCAAACTCACCATGCAGTTGTGTGTGGTTCTTTACATATTCCGTTATTTGTGCCCAGTCGTCTACGCTCCTTTTGATCAATTTAAAAGCGTTTATTGGGTTACTTAAAAACGCTTCGGGGTCTTCCAAAGCCTCTGCATGGTCCTTCTTCACTTTTGATATGAAACTGCAAAACGAAAATTTGCGAAAGTAAAATATTTATCCTAACATTGACATCCTTGCATACAAACTTGCGAAAAATAGCAAAGTCCTCGGCCTGAGCTAAAGTGTAGTTTTTAAACCATTGATATAAATCCTTCTCCACCGAAGCGAGCATTTGAATTTTATCGATCGATGAGAAATACTCAGCTTCGGTGTCTAGGCAATGTAGAGCAACGATGAAGAAAATAACATAACTCCGAAAGATTGACAGCATTTTCGTAGCCATTGCTCTAGTAACTAGGTCCTAAATCTTTGCACTTTTCGGATGCTGACAACAGTGCTAGAGGCAAAATAGAGCAATAACAATTTAAGCCGATGTTTTGTTGTGTCTTTTGGGCAAGCTTAGCACAGACTGAGTTAAAGTTATGTGGTTCATGTGTTTGCAGCTGTTTCATTTTACTTTTTTCTTGTACATTGAAGGGCAAACACTTCGCTGTTAAGCATATTAAAACGGAATAGTTTTAATTTACAAAGAGACCAATGTTCTCGTTATAGAGTGGTGGATCAAGCGTTGGGTGCAGGAAACATTTTGTAGTGACCATTTCTTAAATCCCTCATTTCAAGGAGAGTCGCGGGTTAAAAAGTGTATTGGAAACAGCGTCGAAAATTTCAACAAATATTACTTGGCGCTAATAATTATTATAAATTATCAGAACGAGGAATTGGTAAAACGCAGCCTACTAAGGCCGGACTTCCATAACCAAAACAATTCGTTTTGTAGTTACCTTTTGGCGACGCCAAAGCGAAGCGACATGCATTTCATGTCTAAAGGCAGCGGCACAATCAAATTTTTCATATAGATGCGTTTAACACAAGTTTATGCATTCCAGTAACATCGCCACAATCAACCTAGATGTTGCGTTTATAAATATGAAGAAACTTCAGACTTGGCAATTGAAGTTAATTTAGCTTTGCCCATTCACATACAAAATTTCGCGAAGCACAGTTATAAACATTCTCCTTATACAACGAAAATACTTGCTAACATATTTTGTGTCGTATTCATTTGTTATATTGCAGTTTTTAATTGCGAAAAATTTTAGAAAAGTTACCAATGAGTGGGAAAAATAATTTCACTTGCAAATTGTGCTAGCACCCTTAACCAAAGCAAATGTCAAATTCTTTTTCTTATGCTTTGCTTCCAATAAAATTTGCATGTTGGTTACTTTTTCATGTCAGATGGATCCATTGTCGCCCTATCTGTCATTCTCCATAAAAATATGTACCTACGTGCAATCTACTCATAATGCATAGGATTGAGTTAAACGCATGTATATGAAAAACTGCCTATGTGACGGGGCTTTAAGAGGATACATTTTTTGTGTTCAATTAATAAACAAAAACAGCATATACAAACGGTTCCTAATATGATGTCCACACGATAACTTTCATTTGTTCTTCACTCTCCTAGGCGTCGTTTGACATAGTTAAATTAAACAACCAATTAAATTTTTATTTTTATTTTCAATTCATTTTACGTCACTCTGAACAATACAAAATTTTGTTTTCCGACGAATAGCCACTTCCAAAAAGAAACAGAAATAACAAGTAATGGTGTCTAAGTTCGGGTGTAACCGAACATTATATACTCAGCGTGAGCTTCAATTCAGATAAATGATTAATAATATTTGTAAAATTGATTTTATCACAAGTAGGCGGTGCCACACCCATTTAAAAAATTGTTTTCAAATTTTTATCAAGAGTCTCAATATCAGTCCACACGTCAAATTTTAAGATTCTAGGTATATTATTTACTAAATAATCAGGTTTTTTGTGTTTTACAAAATATTATATATATAAAAAGTGGGCGTGGTTATCATCAAATTTCGCTCATTTTCAATACCAATCTATTCTGGGTCCAGATAAGTTCGTGTACCAATTTTGGTATAATATTTACTGAAGTTATCGTGTTAACGGACAGACGGACGGACGGACGGAAATGGCTCAATCAAATTTTTTTTCTACACTGATGATTGTCGGTCCTTCTCTAGTCAATTCTAAGTCCGCCCTTGTGTTTATACTTACTTTTTGTGTACGTAGCTCAAGAGGTACTCTTTTTTATAATTCTCAACTTTACTTGGAGTTTTATACGTACATATGTATATACTTAGGTGTATACACTCATAGTTATTTAGGCATATTTATACAGATGGCAGCGTGATACAATGAGTTCATTTGATACATGATATGACAGCGACTGCTTGAAGAAAGTGTCAGTGCAACAAATAGTAAGATAGAAGTTACGAGTTTTTGGGTCTGGTACACTGGTTAACATTCAAAACCCCACTACCCAATTTGTATGCAGAAACATCCTCTGATTTCGAAAATAAAATTTTTTTTTTCATTGAAAGGATGAGATATTTGCAAAAACCGCAATTCAGGCAAAAAGAAAAGATGACTTCACTTAAGCAGGTGCAACTCGCGAACCAATTGGGAAATCTCAGAGCAGTTTACATCGTTGCTTTACCCAGTGATCACATTCATTTTCTTTAAAAATATCATGAAAATAGATGGGAGACCTTGGAAACTTAGAACTTATGATTTCTTCGCGAACCCAAGCGAGAAATTCGAGACCTGAGAAATCAAAAACACGGCATCTCCCGAGATTCTTATTTCTCGGAATACTTGTAAATCTCGCGAATTTCTCTACATTCAACTTGGTCGCTGCATATTTATATAATTTTGTTCATAATCATTGTGAATTTATACAAATGGCAATTGTTTGAAAAAAAAAAACCTTCACAATTTAAACAGCCTTGATCACCTGTTTAAGCGCTGTTCGATTACTTAAATCATTTGCTCAACAGTGTTTTTCAAACGTTTTTGTAGACGACTGGTATATTACTTTATTTACATATTTAAAAGTTAAATACATTTTAAAAACTAATATTGATTTGTAGTCTCATTTTCTGTAGGCGCATTTAAAACAAATGTTCGTTTGAAACAAGAGATATGCGCATATTTTCCTCTTAACATCACAGTGAAGTGTGAAAAAATTTGAAGAAGTCCTCATTTTTGTAAGGCCATTACCGGTCCCTGGGTTATAGCTGATTAAGTGAAATCATCTTATTTTTATGGCTTAGAAATTTAAAGACAAATATCTCAAACAGGTAGATATCCTCAAATCTGTGTGGTCTTATGTACACAGACACAATTAAACTTTGTAATCCAGTGCTATTTAATATAAAGAAGGATGAGAAGGTTATATCGAATGGCTAGTTTGTTTTGCACATCGACCTGGGGTCTTCAGTACTGCAGGCCAGCAAAGCTTCCTCTAATATGCATAAGCAATGGCAGCTGATAGGTAGAAATCATCTAATATTCATTGCATATGTATTGGGGACGGGGTGGATGTGGATTTGTTAAAAGCCTAAATCCTCAGTTGACAATATTTTAAAGATAAAATTCAACACAAAAATAAAAAATATTTGTTTTTAATTTTTTACTACATTTTTCACATTCCTTAAAAACTGAAAAAAAAAAACAACTAAGGAATGAAACAATTCATACCCGAGTGTATAATTAATAACATATTTGCAGGGTTTCATTTCAACACCCCTACGTTTCCGGATATAATGGACCTGTATTTTACAAAAAAGGGTATTTGAGTATTTTTTTTTTTTATTATTTTAATAAATTCATATCAGTTTATTTTAAAAATATTTACACAATATAAAAATTGTTTCTATAAAACACGAGATACATAGCGCATAGAAATAACAACAATAAGTAAAATTCTATAAAAACTTACTAATTGAGTACAAATAGTTTTTGTTTATTAACTAATTATTAAAATTTCCTCTTATTTTCCTTTGGCTTTTCAGCATTAACTAAATGGCATATCGAATATTTGGGCTATACATTTTTATAAAAAAAGGGTCCTCCTGGGAATATTGGAGATTTCAGTAATTTTTAAGAAGTTGTTCCGCTTTGCAGACAACAAAATATGGTAGACATTTTTTATTTCAAGCCACATCGCCTACGAGGCGTATTCTCATATGAATGAAGAATCTGGAAGTCTATTACAAATAGATATTTGATTTCAGCTAATGCCAGTTTGAGATTGTCCTTATAAGTATTAACTATTGCACTAAACTGCGTATTCACCATGATCTGGTTCGAGGCCGCATGGGCGTCGAAATTCTTGACTACGTTCATGGATCCATTTGTTAGCAACTGCAGAGTAGATTGAAAAGTTTAATATACACAAAATTACTTGATATGTGTTTTCTTACCCCATTTAGAACCAGTAAGAACAGGGCAAGCAGCATGACGAGTTCGAACATCACCTTCGCCAGATCTATGCAGGTTATACCAGAAAACTGCTGATCCTTTCTTAGGCCACACAGCCAGATTTAAAACCGTGAAAACTGTGGCACCACCTTGCTCCACATCGCTCATCTACGAAGAATTAGTAGGATATATATTCCAAGGAACTTGTTTGTAACGGTATTGATTAAAAATTATGTTAGATAGGTAAAGGATATACATATTTACTACATCTGAACTCGTCTGAATCACGATTAAATGAAAGGTTTCACACTTTTTTAAGCTTGATCAGTGACTATTAGAACAATTATGGAAGAGGAATGTGATCTGCGTCGCAGTTAAGAACCACACCTACCAATATTCGCAATCACAAACACAGCCACCATAGTTCTCCTCACAGCAGGAGAATTAGATACGAAAGTAAGAATCAATGGAATCCGTGCTATTATCTGCTATTAGTCTTTATTTTTAGTTGCGGAACAAATCAAAAGCTTATTGATTTATATTATCTAGCTAATTGTTCTTGCTACGAAAGCTGTGTTTGGGTCTCTGATTGCTATTATTGGTATGTGTGATTGCGGGAACATTACACCGATTTCTTTAAAAGCTTTCGCTGCGAGTGCAAGTGATCTTTTAATCGCTAAGGTACCGGGACGCTCCGTTAACTTTTAAGTACTAGTCTGACCATCTCGGGAATGACCCCTAGTTCCATAAGGAGCTTGTGGCCTCCAGAGCTTCCGTACTAAACATGTATATGATACCCTGCAGCGTCATTAAGCAAAGAGTCAGAGATTTGCGCCCTGGCAACCACGCCACTGTTGGCTGCCATAATATCGAAATTGTAAAAGACTTCGCTTCTTTGAGAACCAACATTGACACAAACAACAACATAAGCATTGAAATCCAGCGAAGAATTACTCTTGCCAATAAATGCTACTTTGGACTAGGTGAGCAATTGAAAATAAAGGCCCCTCTCGATAAACGAAAATCATTTAATTTTATAATTTTTATTGTTACCGAGTCTTTGAGAGGCAGTGGCTTCTTAAGCGCCGAGATCTAAAACCGCTCAGCTACAGAGAAACTCATCAGCTGATGAATATAGATTCACAGAATACAATAGATTAAAAGTATAAATATAATTTTTTAATTATTAAGAGAAGATAGAACCGTTTTTTTTTATGGCAAAGAGCGAGTCCGAAACATCAATTATTTTCGAGTGAGAGTTATAATCTTCACACAAACATAGAAAGGGTTCGTTTAGTTGGAAAATGCATTGTTTAAGAATTATAGGTATATAATGCCTTGAAACTCGGCATGGAATATTTAAGTTTACTTCGTTCAAAAGAAATGGGCTTGAAATCGATCCATTTAAAAGTCTAGCCGTAAAGAGTACACCTAGCATTTCTCTACGAGTTGCAAGGGTAGGAAGATTTATTAGTTTTAACCGATTAGTGTAAGGAGGAAGATTATACGGAGAGTCCCATTGAAGATTTCTCAAGGCGAAAAGTAAAAGCTGTTTTTGAATTGGTTCTAGTCTATCCACATGAATTTGATAACGTGGATTCCAAATTATTGATCCATATTCTAATATCGGCCTCACCAATGATGTAAAAAGGGTTTTTGTAACGTAAGGATCACTAAACTCTTTTGCCCATCTTTTCACAAATGCTAAAACTCCTCTCGCTTTATTGAATGTGGCATTAATATGAGGGTTGAAACTAAGTTTGCAATTCATTGTAACTCCCAAGTCGACAAAAACATCAACGCTTTCCAGAGTTTGGTCATTAATTGTGTAAGAAGCTGGCTGTACGTTCCCACGTGAAAAACACATGAATTTACATTTTTCTATGTTGAGCGGCATAAAATTCGCATCACACCAAGTAACTAAACAATTTAAATCCGCCTGGAGTACAGAACGTTCTTCAACCGACGCGTATGACTTAAAAAGTTTTACGTCGTCGGCATACATTAAAATTTAAGAATATTTTATAGTTGTGGAAATATCGTTTATGAAGAACATAAACAGACTAGGACCGAGATGGCTGCCCTGAGGCACACCGGAGGGAACATCGACGACATTCGAACAAATGTTTTTAAAAATGACTCTTTGAGTTCTACCGCAAAGATAGGAGGAGATCCAGCGAGTTAGGCCAAGTTGAAAGCCAAGCAACTCGAGTTTATATACAAGTAATGAGTGGCGTACTTTGTCGAATGCTTCTTTGTGCTCTAGCATATGTAAATCAACAACATCTATTAAAAAGTCCAGTGAAAAATATAATAGTCCGTGGATGAGTAGTGAACTTTTAAATCTAATTGGGAAAAGAAACAGGCTATACAAATTAAAAACTAAGTATAGAAATAATATTTACTTTGAAACGGAATTTAAAAGACTCAAAACTCAGGTCAGAAACTTAACACATTTCCAAAAGAAAAACTACTTTGGGCAAAAAATCCAGCAAAACCTTTACTCTGCAAACAGAACTTGGTCTATTCTTAAAGAACTAATTTATGGCAAAATACCTGACAGTCTTACGGAAATCAGCCAGTTATCGTACAAAGGAGAAATTGTAACAGACCCTATAAGAATAGCAGACTGCTTTAACGAATATTTCACGACTGTTATAGATTCTCCCTCAAATATTCAGTACGTTGACGAGCCAGCAACGAATATCAATACACCTTTTACCCTAAGTGAATGTGATCCAATAGAAATCGAGTTAGTCATAAGAAACGTAAAATCTGCGAACGGGTCTGATGGCATTTCAGCGCGTCTTATGAATAAATATAGAGAGTATTTTAGCCACACCTTATGCCAAATTATTAATGAGTGCTTCCGAAAAGGTGAGTATCCTAAAGAATTGGAAATAGGCGCAGTTGTGCCAGTGAACAAATCTGGAAGTAAAGAAATGTGTGCAAACTACAGACCCATCACAAAATTAAGCACGATCGACAAGATTTTTGAAAGTGTTTTGCTCAATAGGTTGAAATCCTTTCTCCATGAAAATAAAACCATTGACAAAAATCAATTTGGTTTCATGGAAAATTCGAACACGCTGTCTGCTTGCATATCGTGTACTAAATATATTTATGAAAACTTAGACAGGAAGAAATATGTAGCATTACTGGCAATCGATCTGTCAAAAGCATTTGACTCGGTAAACTTATATATAATGATTAGAAAACTGGCTGAGTTAGGTTTAAACGATAAGGAACTCAAAATATTTGAAAGTTTTTTATTGGATAGAGAGCAATATGTTGAGATAAACAATGTTAAAAGTGCGAAAAGGCAGGTAAAGACGGGAGTTCCCCAAGCCACCTTGTTTCTCATATATATAAACAACGCGCTAAAACTCAATCTTCATGGGACTCCGCAGTTCTATGCGGATGACGGTAGCTTTATGTATGCAGAAGAATTATTCGAAAATTTAATTACAAACATAAAACTAGACTTGGAAAAAATTAGTCAGTGGTTTGACAAAAACATGCTGAAAAATAACCTTACGAAGACCAATTTTATTGTTTTCAAAAATTACAAACCTCTTCCGGACATTAATGAGTTTTTTGGAATAATGTTTAATAATGTAAATATTTCTAGAGTAGAAAAGCTAAAGTACTTAGGTATCTGGTTCGACTCCAATTTAAATTAGACCGAACAAATAAATAACATTAAACTGAAATTGATTCCTTTTAACTTTGCTCTATACAGAAATAGGGGCATCATTCCACGTAAGCAATTGTGGCTCTTATATAATGCATATTTTATGTCCAAGATCAGTTATTTAAATCCAATTTGGAGTCGGTGTG
This sequence comes from Eurosta solidaginis, assembly GCF_040869045.1. Classification (NCBI taxonomy): domain Eukaryota; kingdom Metazoa; phylum Arthropoda; class Insecta; order Diptera; family Tephritidae; genus Eurosta; species Eurosta solidaginis. Next base: position 393,052,345 of record NC_090319.1, read on the forward strand.
CAGAACATAAAATAAATGAACTTCAGCGTTTGCAAAATAAAGTAATAAAGAATATTCTCTCGCTTCCAATACGAACTTCCACTACAAGTCTGTATGAAAATAGGCTTGATATTAAACAAAATTTGTATTCTGCAAACACTATTAGTGGTTTTCAAGATCAAAAATAATCTTATAAAGCATAACCTTAAGCTCAATACAATAGAACGTTCAGTATATAGTCTGCGTCAGGTAACGAGTATCAGAACCACGTTCTTTCGAACAGGAAAAAGTGCAAATTCATTACGCAATTATGGTGTGAAACTGTTCAACAAACTACCAGAGTATGTTAAAACATCTCACAACATTATCACTTTTAAACGTGAAGTGATTCTGTTGTTACTTCAAAGACACGATTTCAGTATCGACCAATATTCATGATACAATGCATTCAATTAACTGTGCTGAAAAATCCTTTCTTTCTCTTTTATCTTTTAATCAAACATTAAAAGAAACCAAAACCTTATATTTTATACTAACTCTACTGTATTTATCAATTTGTGTTGCATTTTTATATACCATTAAATATCTTTTTTTTATTTTTATTTTTTTCTCTACATATAATTGAATAGCAACTGCATGACGGTATGCGTAGAAATTGTTAATTATCTGAGCTAAATTCTCACACAAAAATTTAATTTTTTTGAGAATGCATATGTATTATTGTATACGTATATCCAATGAATAAAGAAAAAAAAAAAAAATCAGTGTATATAACGGCGGTATGATGATTGTTTCTAAACCCATTAAAGACGTGAGTTGTAAATTCAAACAAATTGGTTGTGGTTGATTTGGCTCTAAAAAAGCCATGCTGAGAACTATATATCAATGTAGAAATCGAAAATGTAAGGTGATTACAAGTCTACAAGTCAGTTATCGTACTCATCTGCTATATGGTACAGGAGCCTGGACCACGACAACATCCGACGGAGCGGCTCTGGGAGTGTTCGAGAGAAAAGTTCTTCGAAAAATTTACGGGCCTCTACACGTTGGCGAAGATTTAATGATGAGATTTACGCAGACATCCACAAAGTCCAGTGAAATAAAACGCAACAACCACACAAGCTAAAGAATATATTCCGGCTGGAAACGGCGGCCCCCACTCTACTGGAAGGAGTAGGGGATACCGCAGGCAACAGTTTCACACTGCAAGTTGAATTACTACCTCCGAACTGTTGGTAATCGGATGCAGAACGGGACAGTTGACGGTCATTCTTATAATAATAGTGTTTAAAACTGAGTAATATGTATTCAAATTAATCAATCAAAGGCAGCGAGTATTTCAGAATTGCCGACGACCGAACTATTCTAAAGGTCTGCCGGGTTTGGCAATTGCCCTTTTATAGGACGTCCCAATATTAAAATTGTCAGTTGAACGTACTGCGAGCGGACAGAGTTGAACCTTGTTCCGTCTCGTAATGTAATAGTTATGCGCTAGTTTGGAACTGTTGCGATTTGCATACATATTTGTAACATGATCCGCCTCGGGTATGTGAGATTGGCAATTGAGTTGTTGTACGGGAAGACCAACAAAACATGCTTCATTTACTTACATAAAAGAGTACGGTTGCGATGCGATTGCCAGTATTGAGACCCGCGAATGCACGAATTTCATCTTTCTGAAAAATAAAATGAGAAATGTCATCAAAGATAAATGGGATACTCTTATCTAATCCCTATACATATATGTATATATATAATAAACTTACTCTCGCGAAATCAAAATGCGGTTCATAATGTCCGCCGATACCATAATTCACCACTTGTAGTTCTTCAGCTACGGTCATATCTAATCCAGTCATATCCTCTGTGCGTTGCACAATATTTGCAACAATTTTATGCTCCTCCGTGCGTATCCATGCCGATTTACTTATACGATAGTGTGCTGTTTCCAATTCGCCTGTTTGAGCATTTTGTACGGTAGCGCGACGGAAGCGTGGTCGTGCCATTTTCTTTACTAATTCCAATTCGTTTTCATACATGACGTCATGATAAATTACAATATATGGATCTAAGTAGGCTTCTTCGAGCTTAAATGGCGCTAGTCGTAAAAACGGTACATTATTAGTGACATAGCGGCAGCGTAAGGACCGTAAAATGTCTGATGTTAGTTTTAATTCGCCACGACAAAGCATTTCATATTCTTTATATCGAAAAGGTTTTTTGGGCTCCCCCTTTTCTATGGGCTATAAAAAATGAGAACGTCTTGAAATTGGCAAAAGTTATTTAATGTCATTTTAAATTACCAAATCGGAAACAGGAGTGCTTTCACTTCCATCATCACCTTTGACTTTGCGTTCAGCCTTTAGGACGGCAATCTCCTTTTCATAGAACTCCTTATTGCCTTTGGCACGTTCATGATCGGGGGTAAGCTCTAAAAGCTCATTCGTCATTACTAGAGCTTTCTCAACATTTCCTGGAATTTTAAATTTCGTTAAAAAGGCATTTAAATAAGATCAGGATTTAGAAAATGAGGTATTACCTTCTTTGTACGTGGAAAATGCGAGGTACTCGAGAATATCTGTCCGTGTGAAAGTTTGTGTTTGGTTTTGAGGTTCTTCATCAAGCCGCTTCATAGCCTCACTCATCCACAAAATGGTGTGATAATAATCATAGTTAACGTAGGATTGGCGGCCCATCTCAAAGCAGTCATCTGAAGACATTTCCGTACTAAAAGTAAGATAATTATTGAGTGTACTCAGTTTTGGTTGAAGAGGCATATTTTACGTAATTACACAAGGGAAGGTAAATTGGTTTTCCAACATCAATCTAAAAGATTCAGATTCTTCATAAAACTCTAAAGGACATCGGGTCGTTGCTAGTTCAGTACATTTCGTCGTAAAAGTGATGTGGACAAAATGTGGCCAGATAGCCGAAAAATGTGTTTAGGTTACGCTTATCTTTGTGACGTTTAATATAAGCAGAGCAAAGGAAAGGGCACAAGTTTCAATATATCAAAAGGGTCGATAGTTTAATTTAAAATTTAGCAGATTTCAATCGAAAATATCGAAAAATTCTCAAGGGCGGAATACTTAAAAATTTTATTGGAAGCTTGGCCATCACATTTTTTAAATTGGGTTATGTGGATACATAAAAAGCCTACTCTAAACCCCTCCGCAATCCACTTTGCTTTTTTTACCTGTACTGTATGCCATTGAGCATTCCACGCGCTACGCTGGACGTGTCTAGCTTGTAAGTATCCTGTAATCGCATTAAAGCTACGGCTGCACCATTCAAGTCTTCATCTGATGGAAATTTCAAGACATTTCTATAGTCCGTAATATTTTGAAGGAAGTCTGAAAATGGAAATGTAAAGTTTATAAAATTCATCGTATTTGTATGTTATATATACAGAAACATACCCACTCCTACGTCATGCGCCATCAAATTTTCCACCTGTCGCCAATCGGTGGTCAGTCGTTTCGTCAGCAGATATGCGTTAATTGGATTCGAGACGTAGGCGGACATATCCGCAGCTGCATCCTCATGTTCTCTTTGGTATTCGCTAAGTTTACTGGATAACAAAAAAAAAAAAAAAAAAGAATTAAAAGGAAAGTTAAACCATAAATATTGAATATAACTTTATTCATTTTTATATACTTTTAAAGGGGGCCGAATTATTCCAAGGTCGTGTCCAACTGACGGACTAAATGTGCGCCATCATCTGGGCCTTCGAAAATATGATACTGCAACTTTTTGGGAAGTAAGAATTCGTGAGTCTGACTGTTGGAACTCGAGGCAGTAGGGCCGAAGTGATACCCTCAAAAAGTTTCCTGGTGTGACTCCGTCAGTAGCTTATCACACGCTATCACTAAGTTTTGACTGGTGTTATAAGGTGAAGTTCTTCTCACGAGGGTACTGGAGGGGTGACGGGGTGCAAAGGAAGGACGCAATTCCATTTCAAATCGACGGGTCCAAAACGGACTGCGGTGTGTGAGGTCGTGTCTCCCTGAGCAATTTAAGGTGTCGCTGTCATTCCGTCTTCCCAACTCGGCCAGTATCATCCAAGCGGAAGTTCTTGGCATAGAGAGGACCTATACAGTCCTTTCGGAGGACTCAGTGAGAAGACGTAGGGTACCCAATTACTTAGACAGCCAGTCAGCGATCAAGTCGCTTAACTCTTCTATCACTCCATCTTAGGTCGTTAACAAGCCGTACCTCACTTCGCAATAAACTTTTTTATTGGTTGCCAGTCACACGAACATTGAGGGAAATAAGGAGGAAGACGAACTTATAAAAGTAAAGGCACTTTTCGATGCTGCGGAGGCGTTGGAGATGCATAATCTACTCACATCAATCCAAAGTAAAGATTCCAGGAGATTGGGATCTTCAGATGGAGCTCCTCGGACACCTTCAAGATAACCAGTCAAACTGTACCAACTTCCGATAGTGGGAAAACATAGGGACCTGCCGACCCAAATGGTTTGAACGGAGCGCCGAGAATATCATTTACCTCCGATGATTTAGCTAAAATATTGACAAATAACACGTGAGCTGCTCCGTTCTTTCTATTTGTGCTGCCTTCCTGGAGTCCACAGAAAAGTGAGCATCTATTAGGATGTCAGAGGTCTGAGCACTTATCCGTGTTTCGTTAGTGGGCTTAGCAATTATATTTTTTTTCGTAATGGACTTTACTTCTTGCAAAGGAATTCCTTTCAAACTGGCCAGTCAATTCGAGGTCGTAAAGGACCTTAAAAAAATGTACTTCTTTATGAAGATGTTCGAAGCTTAATTTCACCAAATCAAGTTACCTACATAAATACATATGCACAAATGTATGCCTGTCTCAGAATTTGGTTAAAGGCTTGGTCTGCATTCCATAACACAATTGTGCTCTCACTGCGTATACGAAATTTATTTTTGGATACCCATGGTTTAAGGATACCCTGTCTCATATTTTTCCATAACCACCCTGATGGTACATAACATCTCAAATGGTATCTAGAAAAATCTAATCTAAAGAAAAGCGAATATCGAAAACAAAATTATCGTAATATAGAAAGGTTTTGGAAATATCGACCATGATCATGGTTGAAATCAATATATCGTCGGCTCAGAGTGTTAGTTGGTTGCTGTGCCGGCTCTAGATCCGAGCCCAAGTAGCACACTGAGCGCCCTTTTGATGCACATTTCCCCTGAAACCAATTGCTGCTAATTTAGTATGGCTAGTCGGTACTCCGTTCTAACCATTTGGTGCGGACAATGAACCTGCTGATATCTTTGGTTGGAAACCTGGTGTGTAGTAGAGCTGTGCATTCACACAGGAAGTGCGCGTCTGTTTCTTTGCTGCCCTCCTCTCTGCATCTCTCATGCTGTTAAAAGGGATGGCCATTTTCTCAGCGTGTAGATCAAGCTGCCAGTGGCCCGTGATTGTGGCAGTGACCATAAATATTTATTTCCTTGAGCTATTTAGTAGGTTTTCTTACTATTGTAATTCAGCCAAGTTTGCTTGGTTATCTTGCAGGTGTCAACGCAGCACCAGATGGAGACTTCTAACACCTTGAATCTGCTATGTATGTTTCTTTTGATTGATGTAAATACTCAAAGTGTTAATCTGCTTCGTACCATTTTGGCCAAATGTGACCTCTTGCAGCAGTTTCGTAGAGGAGGAGATACCAAGGACTGCTCCGAAAAAAATGAACACTTTATTTTACTTGTATTTCGCCGAGCTTGCACTTGTTTTCCTTCAATTTTCTTCTAACGGAAACATTCATATTTAAAGTAGTTGACCCAAGCTAATATTCGCTTTGTTTTTAATAAGAAAATCACTTTTGCAAATGCTTATATTTCCGCCAAAAATTAATCAGCTGTTCATTTATCTGTCAAATCACACTTTCTAAGGTTGGCAACGGAAGTGCGGGTTGGAGGAGGAAACGACCAAGCACGTCTTGTGCTCGTACCCTGCACTTGCCAGGTTAAGACTCCAGCTATTAGGAGTGATACAGCTGTCAGATCTAGAAGCAACAAGTGGCTTAAATCCTAGAAAGCCTCTGGTATTTTCCAAGAGGACGGAGTTATTTTATAATATAGTTCCTGGTTTCTGACGGGGTTTTTTCAGTTTGGTCGTTAAAACAAACTTCTGGTAACACTACGGACTCATTCAGTCTATGTGAGGTTCTCATGGACCGGCCAGTTCAACCTAACCTAGGTTGGCAACATCAATTGAAATTAGTTGTAATTCGTAATACCAAACAGGAGTTGAGTTGTTTTAATTACAATCCAACTAAGTTGATTTGTAAACCGTACAACCGTTTTACAAGACGGTGGGACCAGCTAACTTTTATCAAAAAATATAAAGGTGGTATCAAAAGGCGCGCTTCGACCTCCGTTTTTAGGATCCGAAAGCGGGATTAAAAATTTTATTTCTGTCGAAAAATATTTGCAAAAACCCATAAAATGGGCCCGAAAGGGTCTGAAATATGGGGCCCGATCCATAGTTTTTTTGCACAGGCGTCGGCTGCCTTGGGTCCCAATTTATGAAAATAATCTTGGGTGAGCCCAGCACCTTTCTGCATCAGTGAGTGTGTGTGTACAACAAATTCGAACCGACTTTTGCTTATGTCTTTTGACAGAATAAAATTTTTAATTTTCGCTTTCGGATTCTAAAAACAGAGGTCGAAACGCATCTTTCGATACCACCTTTGATCAGTTTTGATAAAAATTAGTGGTGCACTGTCTTGTAAAACGTTACCTTTTTTTCAAAACAACTGCAAAATTTTCTGAGGCAACTGCTAGTAATCCGTTTTCAGTTTTTGATGTCTTAACAACCACACCAACACAAGGTTGTAAACGGTAATGCCGAAAAAAGTTGTTAGACTAGGCAACTTCAACAGACATCTTTTTTACAGGTTGAGTTGTAAACTGTAATCCCAAATTGCAAAATTTCAACTGAAAGAGATTTGAGTTGTAAACCGTGATAGGGGCATTAATTATAATTGGACTAAGTTGGGCTGTAACCCGTAATAGGGGCATTAATCCACTAAACGTGTTTCACTATCAAACATTCATAGATTTTTGGTGATCCGTTTTTTCCTAATACCAACTGCTTTTTCCTTTGTTTTGATAATTTCTGCTTTATAAGGATTTCAAACGAAAAATCTTACGTCATCAAGTTTTCTGCACTGTAAAAACACATACAGCCCAATTCTAAACAAAAATTCCGTGCGAATTTTTTCCCTTCTCCCATTCCTCGTAATCTAAATAAAAATTCCTTGTGAGTTTTTTCACTTCTCCCTTTCCTCCTATTCTGAACAACGTTCGAAAAAGCGTAAACCGGTTATGGAAGAAAAGTAGGTATTATGAATGTAAGGGAGAGGGAGATTTCTTTGCCATTTCATAGAAGTTTTTTTACTTGTTAAATTAAAGGGAATGCATCAAAATAGTTAAAGGAAATTGGTTCTTTTAAGAAAGAACACTTATTTGTACAAATTTGTGCTAAAATATATATGTACATTCTACCACAATATTCTCACTGTTAATACAACAACAACAACAACAACCATAATATTCTTTATTTTAAGTAGAAAAGTATATCATAAGCAACATAAGAGCTCTTGGTATATTTGATGCAGCCATCCAGAAATTGCGCAAGGATTTTTAAGGATATATTTTGGCATATGGCAAAAGGCGAACTCAACTCGACTTGGCCGCCAGAAAATTGCTTTGCTGAATGAAAGCAGGCAACCCCAGCGGATTTGTGTTATCCCGCTATCTTCTTCTTCTTATGCTCCTCTGTTGATGTTACTGTGGCACAAATTCATTACTCATTTCAGTGAATAACACATGAAATGCAATACTGTGCATTGTTTATATTTTTTTTTTTTTAGTTTCAAACAAATCTGCAACAATAATTAAACTTTTCAATTTTTTAAACGAAATAAGAAATCCGCAACGAAATTTCAATTCACAAAACAGCTGACTTCGAAAATTCGAAATTCCTATTCCCCAATTATTCTTCTCCCTAGGAGAAAAGAATTGGAGGAATTTTCCCGCGGGAATAAAAAAATCCGCGAGAATATTTAGAATTGGTCTGATAATTTTTTAACACATCTACAATCATCTTTGGCGATTTTAGCGGCTTTTAAATACAAAAGATTATTTTTACTAAAGTAACTGTACACTTTGTTTTCATGATCTTGTTTTTCAATTGACGATACAGCGAAAACCATGAATGATATATTGCGAAGAAGCTAATAAAAAACCAGAATATACCACATTCTCTAACAGTGTCTTACTCAAAATGATCCGGCACACACACTTCAAAAATAATTAATTAAAAGTGTGCACTTTCTTTTCGGAGCATTCCTTACGTCGACCACATAAAACAGTAACATCACAGAGTGGCTATTATCAAAGTAGGTTTACTTCCTATGATTTCGGTGAAAACAATTTTTAGTTGTCAGATAAAAAACAAAAACAACAAAAACAATTGTTGTCAGATTAAATTACGTAGTTCTTATCAGGGGCTGGATTATCTAACTGAGAAAAACGGAACAATGTTTACTGATTGAAAACTCATATGCACACAAAGTTTACACTTTGAATTTTCATGCGATTCTGTAAGGTTTTTTGAATATGTCATATGTCAGTGAGAAAATATTTATCAAACGCCATGAAAAGTTATTCTGAATTCATAGATGCAGACATATGGCTTTTACATTTAGCGCTCATTCAGCAAAACAGTGTGCAAAATAACTTACAGAATCGCATGCAAATTCAAAGTGTAAATTTTGTGTGCATATGAGTTTTCAATCAGTAAAAATTTTTCCGTTTTTCTCAGTTAAGGAATCCAGCCCTGGATATGAACTACGTAATTTAACCTGGCAACTAAACGTTTTTGCATCAAAATCACAAAATTTTGTAAATTTTATTGATATAAAAAATATTTATCAAAACAAATTTTGTTTCGTTAATATCAAAATCGAAATAAAAATAAATTACTTTTTCTTTGATTTCTCGAAGTAAGAATTTTTTTTAGCAAATTTTAAATGGAGAAAATACTCAAACTCAAAAACGAAATTTTTTGGGATTGTTTATTGAAATTTTTTCGGTAGAAAAACAACGTTAAAATTATTGGAAAACAAATTTTTAGGAATGAAAACAAAAATATTTTTATGTTTTTGATATAAATAACAAAATATTATGCAGCCTTGGTTCGTATCCATCTAGTTTCGAAGATACGACCGAAATGTAGTCGGACATGCTGGCACACTAGTAAAATTATTTTGATTTAGTAACTTTTCTTTATCATAGTTTTTTTATTTTTTTAAATAATTTGAAACCCTAAATACTGGGTGTGCACTTGAAACATTCATTTGAGTCTATATAACAAAATGTAAATACTTATGCATTTAAAAAATCATGTTAATTATATAATCTTGCTATCTTATTTAGATATGATTTTAGTAAACTATAGATATTACAACGCTCTTACAATACAATCAAATATATATGTATATATGTAGTCTTTACTTATAACTTACAATTAGAAACTGAGCTGTTTGCCTGTTTTCACTCTTCCAAAACGTTTATATTTACAGTCTTTTTTCGAACAGTGTAAAACGATACTGACTTGTCCTACTTATTTTTGGTATTTTAGCCGTAAATATTATTTTTGAATTACATTTAAGAACCAAAAACAATAATTATTATAAATTTAAATATATAAAATAAATACTTAAAATAACCATCTGTACACAAATCAAACTTTAAGTACATTAGACTGACTAAATGTTTAATTTTTTTAAATCCATTTCTTTTAGCTTCCAGTATGACTACTATAAAATATTTTCGATTAATAGGATACTATTTATTTACTTAGGTGCACTTTCGTTTTGTTTAATCTATAAATAGATATAATGTAAATAAAAATATTCTATTTTTCCATTTCCTTCTTTTTCACCTTCCATCCTACTTTCTCTCACTCCCAGTACCACTCCCACTCCCACTCTTAATCTTACTCCACTCACACTCACAATCACACTCCCACTCCCAGCAACACTTCCTCTCCCACTCCCACTCCCGTTCCCACTTTCACACTTGCACTTTATTGCCGCAGTATGGTTTGAAGTCATACTCGATGCACCCAGAAAGAAGGTAATTTGTATATTCTGGCCAGTACACAAAAAAAAAAAAAAAAACAAATATAATAAAATCAAGTTCAAGACTAACTATTATGCTACATTAACGCGGTTGTCAGGTGGCGGCCGGTAGCACCAAAGCGAACCTATCACTCCTAGCCCAATGAAGAAAATTGTGAATGTGGATAGACCAAGTATGATCCCAGTAGTGACATCGTGCAACGGCAAGCCGGGGTAGGGATCTAACACAAGTATCACCACAAGGCCACAGCATTTAAGTAAGCAAAATAGTGTCACGAGAATATATCCAGAGGTGTAGCTACGATTAGGCAACCATTCGCAATGCCGTGACCGAAAACCGAGAAAACCAAGTCCAACTCCACTGAAGGCCGCAACTAAGCTAAATTGGAGATAAAACGATTTTCCGAACTAAAAACACACCAAAAGAAAGAAATCTATTACTATAATCGGTACTCATAATTAAGGTCTTCATTAGTCTTACATGTGCAATCATATAGATAATTAGCGCCGAGTTCATGCTGCTGCTGATCACCAACATTAGCGATACGACGGCCAAAGTGACTGCAGCATTGGCCACCTTTTGCGGGTATGGCGTGGAGCTAATGGTGGACTTGCCATGTATGCTGCTACAGTCCTCTTCCTCCACCTCCGGATAGACCCTCGATTGGTATGGGGTGATACGTGGTGTAATAACAGCCATGGTACGATCGCCCTGCAACTTGACCGAATCGTAATGAAGAGTTTGTGCGCTACGTTTGACACACCCAACAGATGATGTGTAGTGTAATTGCTGTTGGCTACGATAGTGGTATTTGGGTCTTTGTTGGTCTTGCTGATAGTGCTGTTGAAAATCTGGAGTCCTCTCCAAAGATGTAACATTATGCGGCGTTATGCTACGCGGAAGAGGGGTTTTGCGTGGTGTGGACAGAATTTCATGTAATAATTTTGTCGCAGCTGGATTTTTCAAAGGAGTTCCAGGGTAAGAGCTGATACCATTTGGTATTGGTGTCGACATCGGTAGCTTTTGTGGTGTAGACGTGCGCATTGTAGCATTTCGTGGCGTTTTCATGACACTCATCGTCGAGAAAGTTTCACTCTTGTTCAAATCGGGATTACTTAGGCAAGTTTCTTCTTCCTCATCTTCGTCGTCGAGCATGCGATCATCCTCCTCCGTTGGTATTACAGCATAACGATGTGCGCGTCCATTGTGCATTTGTATGATCTCTTGATTGTCGTCAACTAATTCCTCATCCTCGGCTGTTGGAACCATTTGGTAGCGCTGATTGCTATTCTTATCAACAATAAGAAATGACTTGCTACCGAAATCACTAGAAAAAGCATGTTTGATCTTGGGTGCCAGAGGTTGTAGCTGCTTTGTGATTGGTGGTGCTGCTCGTTCCAGAGCTGGCGGTAGGCTTGTGAAGGCCGCATCCGCTGACTGCCCATGAAATGAATGTGGCTCCTCATGAAACGATCCGGGTTCCTCATCACTGCTGTAGCAATCAAGATTATCTTGCGATTTGGCATATCGTCGCATAGTCGTAAGCGGTGCTGGTGGGCCAGGCACGATGGCGTAACGGCTACTTTTACTGGCAGCCGAGGGCAAATCTTCTACCGGCACAAGCGCATATCGTCCAGAATTGGAGCGAGTATTGAAAGCTGCCAACTCGGCAACTGCAGTAAAGTTATTTTGACGCGCATGCGTGACCGCTGGAACGTTTCTAACTGAGCTTTGTTGAGAAGTTTGTTTATACTGGCGCTGCTGCTGTAAGTGTTTTTGGTTTTCTAAAAGATGTTGTGAATGCACTTCTGGCTTTGGTGCTGTTCTCTGTCGTCTTTGAGTATTTACCGAACGTGTCGACATGCTACGCTGAAGACGCAGGGGACCAACGCGCGGATTTGCCTGTTTACCATCACCACCATAAGAAATATTTAAGCTGCGGTTGTAGATCGTTTCAGCAGGCTGTTGATGTATTGAGGGGTCAAATTCGACACCTCGCGTCGGATAAAATTCACTACCTTCGCAAAACGCAGGATTTGTGTAGTTATGATGCGACATGGTACCGCTTTTCAATCGAGTTCGATATATTTGGATACGTTCGATTTCGATTGTTACGTTTTGCAGATCATTCACGCTCTCAAAATCAGTTTTTTTTTTAACTATTTTCCACTTAAAATTGCTTAGTAGACATCACCAAAGCAGAGCGCAATATATATATATATTTTTTAAAATAGTTTCATTTGTTTTAAATTCTAATTTTACTAGGCATTTTAAATCCATGCCTAAAATATCACTTAAAAGATTACTTTGCGCATGCGCATACAAATTATTAATCATGTATGTACATACATATGTATGTGTAAGACCGTTTCGAATTTCCGTTTTAAAATTATTCACTTCCACTCTCTTCAACGACTTCCTGGCGACTGCTGAAGCCTCGCAGAATTTCGGTTATATCGGAAGACCAACTGCAAAATGTGGAAGCTACAACTGCAACCCCCATTTAGTGTTATTTTGATATAAAAAATAATTCTTTATGTGTGCATTAATATATGTGTACGTGTATGCGTTTGTATAACCACTCATGTGTGGATAAACCAGCGGTGGCTTCGTATAGCTCCCCCTCTATAGATTTGTGTCAGAAGGTCCGCTCTGTTAGTGGTACGGTGGTGGTGTGTGTGTCCTGACATCGGTGTAATAATAATTGTGCTAAATAACATTGCCGAGACAAAGTCGTATCGCTGATTATCAAAAACCTTGCACATACACAATTTCATACGGGCAATGCCTTGGCATTTGCTTTGGCGCGCGCTTATTTGACTCAGTAGGAAACATCTGCTCCTTCAACGGCTGTTTTCTTTGCTGGCAGTTATTTGACGTGCGCTGCCAGTAGCACAAGCTAGGAACGATCAATGGTGTCTACCAACAACACCACAAAACGTACTCGTATAGTCGTACTTAAAATTTATACATATATATTTACATAAAAATAAATACTTTGCGCGATTTACCTCCGAGGAGATTTAGGCCGAGCTTGTCTTCCAATTTGATTCGTGCTCTATATTTTTCCTACAAATAGATGTTTTATGCCGAATGCCAACGGCATCTGCATGTCAGATGCATTTTCACTGAGCATATTTTCATGGCAGAAATGCACTCGGACTGTTTGCCAAATCATTTTCGAGGGGCGCCCCGATTAGATAAAATTTTTTTTTATTGAAAAGACTTGTTTCTAAATTTTTGATGTTACTTTGCTCGGGAGTTGAACCCAGGACCCTCGGTGTGGTAGGCGGAGCACGCTACCTACCACCACACTACGATGGCCGCCGTTACATACAAACATAAATAGAAACTAAGTTTTTTCTATAAATTCCCAATGAGCATTTAGACTCGAGTTTACTTTGAGCTATAGTTGGGCACTAAGGCCCACTTGCAGACAGGCAAGTTAACTTTTCAACTCAGAGTTATTCTGATATTGAGGCTCAATGTCATACAATTTTTGAAAATTTTTGAAATTAACTCTGAGCTTAAAAAACTTGCCTTTCTGCAAGTGGGCCTAAGGCGTTTCTCCAAAAATCAGTGGGTTTCTCAAGTTAAGTGCAGCTGCATATTCGCTTTAAAAACATACTGAGTATTGTATAGTTTTTGGCTATATGTATATTTTTTATCGTCGCAACTTTAAGTTTATTGATCTTGACATCTTTATATATAAAAAGAAGTGTACATTTTGATTGGCACTCCATAACTCGAGAACGGATAGAAAGATTGCCATGAAATTTTTAGGAAAGATACAGGAAGGAGAGATGATGGTTAGTTGATTTTGAAATCCCAAATCGGTTTAGCCATTCTTGAGTTATGATTTTTTTTTAGTCTAATATATAAAATTCGTCTGTCACGGTGTTAGAGGCTTAACTCCTCCGAAACGGCTGAACCGATTCTCATGAAATTTTGTTAGTATACTGGGTAGGTCTGAGAATCGGCCAACGTCTACCCTTTTTTTCGCTACGTGTCTAGGGTCTTGAGATCAAAACGTGGACCCGGGTACCCCTAGAATGTGTTTATACAATATGGATATCAAATGAAAGCTGTTGATGAGTGCTATAGTACAGGATAATTTTCATACAACTGGGAGGCTAGGGTCTCGAGATATAGCCCAACACGTGGACCCGGATACACCTAGAATGTGTTTTTACATTATGGGTATCAAATTGAAGCTGTTGATCTATGCTTTTCTACAGAGAAAGTTTTACACCGCTGGGTGACTACGGTCTCGAGATATAGACCAAAACACGGATCCGGATACCCCTAGAATGTGTTTTTATATTATGGGTATCAAATTGAAGCTGTTGCTCTAAAGTTCATTGTGATATTCGATTTAGTCGCATCAACCTGGCAAAACTGATAAATATGCATGCAAAGCCGTAATAAAGACAAGAATTAATAATACCCCCATACCTATTTACATACGTCCTATTCGATTTGCCAGAAATTTCGTATATAAATTTGCTATATTAGTATTTACGATGCTTTTTTCCGGGAAGTATAACAGAGACGGACTGGGACTGGGATTAGGACTGGGATTAGGACTAGGACTGGGACTGAGACTGAGACTCGGAGTGGGACTGGGGATGAGACTCGGAATGGGACTGGCACAAAATACATACAACCCTCTGGGGCTGGCAATAAGAGATGAAGAAGAAGGAGAAAACTTGAGAGAAGAGAAAAGAGAGAAGGAGACTGAGAAAGAGATAGAATGAGACGAAGGTGGAGATGAACCGAAAATAATGGAGGGAGGATTGAATAAAAAGATTAGGAAAAAGTGTAGAGGGGTAGGGCAGAGTTAGACGGAAAAAGCTTATTAAAATATATGCAGATAGGCCAAATTTAGGGCAGAACAACGTCTGCTGGGTCTGCTAGTATAATATTAAGTCTGTGTGTCATATCATGCAGGGTCTAACTTTTTTGGGAAAGAGGACAGTGCCAACCTTCTTCCCTTATACATAGAACAGTTCCTTGAAATCATTATTACTCTAAGTGTATTTGTCCTAGACCAGTAATATTAGGTATCAGAGTCATGTGAGGCAGTGGCTCCTGCAACCTCCCTCTTTTGGGATAGTGTTGTTGCTATTTCAAGGTCATTTCGAGATTATCTTCGGTCTATTTTGGAATTGGTTGCTTTGATCCCTAGAACGGAATCAAAATATACACAAACCATTTTATTTGTTATCGGTTATTAATTAAATTCCCTCAGAGAATATTTTTCTAAGATAGAAAAATTATTATATTATTGTTGATTGGGTTTGTATTCTTTCAGTATTTTTGTATGTCATTGACTTGTGTGACACACACAACTCTTGAGGGTTGTTTTTATTTTGCCTGCCCTACTCGCCGCTCCCTTCAAATCGTCTCCCACCCTCGGCGCTTGATTCACCATGTGCTTGCTTTGTAGCGCTTGCGCAGCCGGCTATGCAAAAGACCGTTCATTGTTAGTGCAAAAGAAAATTTCAATTTCGAAATTTGGGCCGCATTTTGAAATTCGGCTTAAAACGGAAACATATGTACATTCGAGCGTATTGCACAAACAAGTTTGCAGTTTCCCTCACAAATTGAACAGTTTAGTTATGAGTAAAACGAGAATATAATTTTTTAGCACCGTGTAAAAAGGTTAGTAGGTATTTTCTCTACACCTTCTAGAGCTTACGATTTCTCGCGAGCCTCGCCTTCTCGCGAGATTCTCGAATCTCGAATGACTCGTAAGGCTCGTAAGGCTCGCGAGCTACTCGACATTCAATTTAATCGATTCACCGGCTGTTTTGTATTCATAGAGCTTATGATTTCATCTGGAGCACAACCGAATATTTCCACAAAACCACAACTAAAAACACCGAAATGTATAGAATACTGCCAATGCAGCGACTGAATTGAAAGTCGAGAAGCTCGCGAGTATTACGAGTATTTCGAGATTCGAGAATCTCACGAGAAGCCTTGTTCTCGATGTCTCGTTAAAAAAAAAAAATAAAATATTGTGAACAAAATTATATGTATAATAAATTATGTTTTGAGTTAAATGTCATTGGAAAGCAATATAATCAGCAAAAACTCACAAGTAAAAAAACCAAGTATATAAATACTGTCAATACAGCAATTAAGTTTATGTCGAGAAGCTCGCGAGATTTACGAGTACCTCGAACACGAGAATCTCGCGAGAAGTCGAGTTCTCGATTTCTCAGTTCTCGAAAATCTCGCTTGTCTTCGAGAAGAAATCATAAACCTTCACTATTTCATGATTGATTTTTTGAGTGCTAAATTTTCATAATGTTGATAAGATCGAACAAACTATAATACCAAACTAAGCTATCATTCAAATTTTGTCTACAACAAACACCCTGTATTGAATATGTGCCGTTGAAATTGTAGACCATGGGAAAAATTATGCATGGAACTTCTGTCTGAGGGATATGGACGAAATGTGCAACAGGTATATTAGTATGTGGCAGTTAGTTATAATATCGCACACTTAGATTAAACTTGAGATCAATTCAAAAAATCTTTAAATTCGAAAAACGCGAAAAACGGAGTCTGGTCCGCTTATTAAAAGAGGTGTTTGTGAATCGAGTGTACAGTTCGGTAGGAATTGAATTGGATAGCTCGAAAGTACTTTTAACTTCGAAATTTTAGATTTTTAAGTAAGGTCTCTATTGATCTAAATGTGCGATATAATGTTCTGTTTCAGCCGAACTGCGACATCCTTACTTGTTCCAAAATAAATTCGACCGTTACAGTTTTTTTCAGCGCTAACAATCACGCAACTTGTTTAAAGGTGTGCATATCTGAATAGGTACGTCGTCATGTATACACATACATATACGCACATTCCCATCTATGCTTTCAGTAAATCATTTGAAAAGCTGTTTCACGCCATCGCATTGTGAGCAGTGACCCTTAAATGGTTATTTGTTGATCGGCGTCCGTATAACTCGGTGTGGAACTAACTGTGAGTCTGCGATACCGCCAACACTCCTTCGGTGTAGAGTTACCGACTCACAGAGCTAATAAATGTCATATTATGTAGTGCGGTGATGACAATTCAACAAATATTAATACATACATATATGCAAACATACGGATCCATGTTCATATATACATTAGACAGTATCAAAGAGAACATCTCAAATGGGAAGCGAATTTACATTTTTATTCCTACATATGAAGCTTCATAACGTTAACCTTAAAATCGGTGAACTTGCGATTGGGCTTTAGATTCTAGGAACAATGTAAAAAGGTGTCGAAAATGAGCAGAAGTAGAGCAAGATGACGGTTCTACGGCACTGCATAGATATATTGGAGGCATTTTCTGTCTTCTAGCGAGTAGCTCGCTGCTCGGAGCCAACTATCTTTTCTCTTTGGTAAACTCTATAAAGCTCACATGTGCCTATTATAGCGAGTTGCCCTATTCTATGTTTTAAAGGTACAGTATTTTATTAACAAAAATTTTTAGTTAAGACTTATTTCTGAAAGTCTGCGGACGTTCCAAATAGAGTTTGAATGTGCTCTTGATAAGTTTCGATACTCGAATAATTATTGTACTTGGTGTACTCGGACGCAAACACAATAATTAACAACAATAATAGCAGCTGTTCGTGGTTGCGAAAGTACCCTCGATATAATCCCATAGTCAAACCCGAAATAAAAATAAAAGCAGTCCAGAAATGGTCTCCAATTAGTGCTGAAATAATACTGATATGGTCGTTAGATATTGCCGCCATGATGCCGGCATAGTACCTAGATTGCTCGGAAGTAATCACGAAAGTAGTCTCTAAACGGTTCTGGAGTAATCTCAGAAATAATCGCGAAAAAAGTCCTTTTACGGCGCTGAAATAATCTCGAAAATAGTCACGAAAACAATCCTAAATAAGTGGAAACTATCCCGAGGTAGAAGCGTGCAATTCCTGGCGCATGCTGACGAAATCGACATCATCGGCCTCAACACCCGCACCGTGATTTCTGTACATTCCAAACTGTGAAAAGATGTTGAAAAAAATGAATGAGGACAAAACGTAGGAACTGCTGTCATCAACCAAAGAGTCGGCTCGTTTGCTTCTTGGAAACCACATCACTGGCCACAATTTCGAAATAGTAAAGGACTTCGTTTATTATGGAACCGGCATTAATATAGACAAAGCATAAAACTCGATAAATTAAACTTATCAAATGCAAAAATAAAACCCGAAAGGTTTCTATAATTTTGTCCAGAAATAATCCAAAATGCTTGCTCATACTGTCTGACCAAAGGCGGCACACATCGAAACATTACCGAAATGTACTGGTCTAAACTAAATTTGCCTAATCAATTCGTACGCAGCATTGTACATTAAATAAATGTACGACTTGCTCACAAGCCACAATGGAGTGCCGTATACAATAAAAGGGTTTGTTTTGTTGCTTTGGATACTCTGCTTAAACGGTTTCTCAAACTCTGTCGAAAAGCATTTGAAAATGGAACGTCGATTGAAAGCCTTGGAGGTAATGTTTGAGATGAGCTTAAGAATTTGAAATATCTCATTTGGAAAACTAGCTTAAATTCCATACTAAAAAATTTACTTTTTAGTTAGAACAATAACGGCGGATTTTTGAAACACGTTTTAGAGTTAAATTGAGACGGAGGAAATATTTATCTGGGATAATTAATATGTGCATATACTATGTAAGTATGTATGTATGTATTATATCAGATATGAAACAGGAATTAATAGCCGCCAAAGAATAAAGAACTACAAAATAAAAGGATACAACCATACGAGGATAAAAGGAAGTGAGAGGCGGCACACGCCAATACGAGCGCTGTCTCAAACAATCTGCAAGCATCAGAAGAAATTGTTGGTTGAGCCAACAACACGCGCAAGAATTCTATTGAGCGCAGCGAGCAGCTGTCAGCTCAGCTGTTTGTAGTTTGCTTATTCTTGTTTGTTTTTTTTTTTTTTTGTTTGATTTCTTCTGGTTATAAATCTTAATAAGAATATTCTTCCTTGAGGTTTTTAATAAAGCCATATAAAAGTGTCGAAATTTCTTTTGAAACAGCGATGTGCCCTTATATATCGCCCATTAAGGATAATGATAGATTGGGGCAAGTTTTAGTAGTTTTGATTTCACTTTAGAATTACTCAAAAATGCTCAGAAAACTTCATATGTAAACTGATTCTTCCCTACGCTAATATAAGTTCGGTAGGTATTAGATTGGAAAGCCATGGCGTACACTTTACTTCAAAACTTCAGATTTTTGAGTTATTTATCTAGGTGTGCGACATGTTAGACAACCAGAACTATAGGGCTTGTGTGATGTGATTTCGCGAATTATATTTTAGGGTTTTTTACAATTTCACCCCACATGTCCTTTCAGGTTTTGAATGAAAATCTCAATTTACTAGAGAGTAAAGTACCTGAATAGCTAGTAATAGGTGACACGCTCGGGAGTACGGATTCGCCTTCGATGGGTCGTCGATAACACAGTACATGGAGGAGCATTATTTGTTGTGTGTTCCAATATCATATGTATGTATATAAAAAAGTGGGCGTCCGATTTTGCTCATTTCAAGTGGCGATAGGAGATGAGTGCCAGCTAACCCACATACCAAATTTCAATAATATAAATATCTCAAAATTTAGTTGCTGTTGTAGCGATAAAGACACTTCCCGTACTCAGTTTTATTGCTGCCTCCATATGGCAACTCTGCTGCCCCTAAACTGGACACTTGGCTTGACGAGCGCAAGACACGAACACAGGATATGCTAAACCGTTTTTTCCTGCAGCTCGCATCTCCTATATCTGCTTATTTAACACTAATTTTAAATAAAATTTTATTCCGAAAAACATTGAAAATAAAATAAATTATAAGAATGCTTCAAATATTTTCAGGCTGAGTGGGTTATTATTGATATATAGTCGAAGCGGTAAATATGTTCTATGTACCGAAGCGACTATGGATTTTTTTCCCTACCAAGGGTTGGTATTGTAGTATAACCACATTTAATTTTTTGCGTCCCTCCCATAAATTGTCATCCTCGGAGCAGGACTGCTAATGTCCATGCACCCCTTTTCACCCCCTTCCCTCCCACCTTTTTCCGACACACGCACTCGCATAAGGAGTCATCAACTCCTGGTCCCCCAAACCACGTGCTCCGCATGCCAGCTAAGAAAATTTATGACATCGGTCCAATGCAGCTCATGTTTTGGCTGATGTCACCTTGATAGATGCTCCGGGATTAAAAACGGTAGCCGTACGACCGGTGCGTTCATTGCACCGTATTGCCAAAATACAAGTACCAACCCATCGATACCAGGTTCCCCAGCAGCAGTCGGACAGCACACTCAACAAATCCTATATCCTTCAAGGCGTATCCACCCATCTACATTGGCGGTGACCTTGCCTTTATCACCCATCACACCGTGCAATATAGTCTATTTCAACCCAACATCAGCTGCATGGATAAGACCTTAGAAAGTCAAGGCATAACCATTCGGTGAGGCGACGTTTACCTAGAAATAATTAACATCTATACCCCGCCTGCCACCTGCTGTCCAAGTGGCTATCGCCGGGCCGCGCTACTCTGTGGCGAAAACCACCGTATTTTTGGCGCTTTCAACGCTCACCACGACCTCTGGCATTCCAGCTTTACAGTGGACACCAGAGGCAGGTAGCTAGCAGAGGAAATAGACAATGCGACTTTCTGCACGATAAACGGCGATGCGTCACTAGAATTGCAGGTCACTGTCACAACTCAGCATATATTTCCATCATCAGCGCAGGGCTCATAAACTGCGTCGATTAATTTTATTACGTCTGAAAAGCCGACTTTTATTAATTTCAAAAAAGCTACCTAGGAAGGTTACTCAACCTTCACAAATCACTTCCCACTGATGTCCGACAATGCGAGAGTGCGTTCCGAAAGGTTATCGATTCAGCTTCTGCGAGTTTTTTTCCGGCCGTCGAATATCAGAAATCATATCGCATTTACCGGCTGAAGTTGCAAACTCAGCTAGAGAACGTGACCTGGCTAGACAACTCGGCCCTAGAGACCCCCATATTAAGGGTCTCAACTTAGATATTATGCGGCTGGTAAATACACACAAACGTGCCAATGGAAGGAGCATTTACCGGCTGAAGTTGCAAACTTAGCTAGAGAACGTGACCTGGCTAGACAACTCGGCCCTAGAGACCCCCATATTAAGAGTCTCAACTTGGATATTATGCGGCTGGTAAATACACACAAACGTGCCAATGGGAGGAGCATCTAAAGAGCGGCAACGTATCTGCGGGTGTTGGTAAACTGTGGTCTACCATCAAATCCTTGTCCAATCCAAAAACACCACAATAATAAATTATCCATCGCTTTCGGCGATAAAACTTTATCGGATTCGAAGAAATGCGCGAGCGCCTTTTGCCGACAATTTATAATGCATCCTTCAGTAGACAAAGACAGACCTCGTGCAAACAGAAGGGCACATAAACATAAACACGACGAGTCACCCATTACTATCACCCCCACAGAGGTTAAAGAAGCCATCCAAAAGGCCAAACCCTCTAAATCAAAAGGCCCAAAAGTAATAGCCATGCCAATGCTACAAAACCTTGGCGCTGAGGGTATAAACTACCTAATGCACGTTTTCCACCTGTCGCTGAAGTCCTTTGTCATTCACGAAGAATGGGAAATGACAAGCCACTTCTACAGCCTGATAAACCAACTAACGAAGGCGAGTAATATCGGCCGATGTCACTCCTTTCGCCATTAGCGAACACATTGGAAACCGTCCTGCTCCCTCATTTCACGGCGAATCTTCGGCTAGCCACCCATCAACATGGCTTCCGTAAACTGCATAGCACTACCACTGCGCTAAACGCCATAAAAACTCAGATAAATTACGGACTAAATCAGGAAAACCCCTATCACAGGACGGCGCTTGTGGCACTTGACCTGTCAAAAGTTTTGACACAGTAGACATAGAAGGCTCACACTTTCCTCCCTCCTTGTCTAAGAATATGGACCGCAAATAATCTGAATGGTCGACAAGCATCGGTTTACGACGTGGAAGGAACAGATGAATAAAATATTGGACGTTCACGTCGATAGTGGCACGACTGTGAGTCACCCAAATATCTTAGGGGTAACGTTCGATAATACTCTCACCTTCTAGGCGCATGCCACCGAAATTTTATTTAAAGTACCAAGCCGCAAACAGAATCCTCAAGTCGCTTGCCGGCAGCATCTATGCAAAAGATAAAGAAACGTTGTTAACCACGTACAAAGCAATTGGCCGGGCGTTTATGTGCTACGCGTCACCAGTTTGGTCGCCTGGTCTTAAAAACACATACCAGAAAAGGATGCAGGCCTCTTAAAATTCTGCAACCAGAATTGCCACGGGATGCCTCTTTATTAAACCTGAACACCACCTACATAGTGAGGCCAAAGCGATCAACAGTAAGGGCCAAAATGAAATCCTGAACAGACAGTTTTTCCGAAATTGTCACAAACCAGGACACCTAGCAAACAACTGCTTGATCTAGCGTCTTCATAGGCATCTAGAACATCTTCATAAGCACTATGATCACATCCGGCACCTGCCAAATCAGCCAGACAAGCATACGGATACTCTAATCAAAATCCACACGGAATCGGTAAACGCCTTTGTCAGGACGAGCCCAGTAAACCCTGTTATCAATATACAATATTCTACTCTTGCAGAAGAAGAAAGTACAATACCAAGGGAGAACCGAGTTACCCTGTCCCAACTTCGTTCTGAATACTGTAACAGGTTAAGCTCTTAATTGTCCAGAATCAACACCGACATATGTAATGTCCTGCATGTGATGTGTCCCCACATGTCACCAACCATCTTTTCAATTGTAATGTGGAACCTTCTCCTCTAACACAAATTTCCCTATGGTCCGGCCCTGTGGAAACCGCCAGTTTCCTTGGACTCCCGTTAGAAGACTTTGAGTACAATTGATGTGAGTGGTCGTGCCCTTCGAATGGGGCGAATCAGTGTTAACACAACAACAATAACAACATCCACAAAAATTTTACAGTGGAACGAAAAAACTCAATTGAATGAGAATCTTGAAATTTCAAAATGTATTGAAAATATATGCAGGATTTTCATAATTTTATTGCAGGGCTCGAATCGTGTTTTACGATCACTTATCGCAAAACAATTACACTCAAACAATAAAAATGAATCCGTTAAAGTACTCTTTATAGTGATAATAAATTATGGATCTAATGAGTATGAGTATTTACTTGTTCATATGTGCCTTTAATCTGATTCACCATTTCAGAGCTATTGTAATTTAAAACATTAATTTCGATCACGGATCGTATAATACAATTTGGCCCAGGTTTTTTTTATAGTAATTTTAAGCGATCCTGGACCTTAAACGCACAATTTTCTCTTACAACCATGTGCAGAAATTGTCCCCCATTTCCTCAGTCTCAAAAAATTGGTTCAGTTAAAAGTGCAGTTAGCAGCTTTTACCGCGGCGTCGACGATATATATATATCCCACCTAAGTAGTTCAACTCAACTCAAAAAATCACAATGCTTAGGACCGGCAAGAAAAAAATTGACTTCCCCGTACACACCAAGGCAATAGTTTTTACTAAGCCTCTTCTAGTTAACTTAACTTCCTATTGATTTAGGTGTGCGATGTGTGGCTTAGGTTTTCAGAAGATATAATTACTTACTTTATTAGGTAGTCCAACTTTTGTTGTTGCACCTTTATATAACCCTCTAAAGTGTTTATTAATACCGATTCAGTCTCAAGAAGTTCCTCCATTTCAGCTAAGGCAGTATACACCTCGGAGTTTGTGCTGGAGATAGTCAACGTACAAATTAGGAAACATATTGATAAAAATGTTGAAACCCGTGTGAGTGCCTTCCTTGTGGGGTATTGAAACATTTTGGTGGTAGAAGTATGTTAAATGGAAGTAGTGTAAGATTTTACGTTTTCTGAAATGAAAGAATAAATTTCGAAATAGTTAATATTATGGATTTTTATTAAGTTATATGAAGCGTAGTCGCGAAAAACGTTGTAAACGCCAATCGCTGTATTTTAGGAAAGCCTAGCAGAAACCTTTGATATGGATCACACTACAATTTCTTTTTTGGATCTCTTTCAGCTTATAACAAACCATGATATATATGAAAGAGGTCAATAATTTTCCGAATTTAACATAAAATTATTGTGTAAGTTCTCAATGAAAAAATCGTATGATTTGTCCAATAATATAAAAAAATTTAGTTTGACATTCTCTATACTTGAATATTCTCTGATTAAAGCCAATAACCAGTTCAATTAATTAATAAGTAAATCATCTACTCTTTATATCTGTTATTAGAATGTCGTGAACAAAAAAATAAAAAATATGTTAAAATATTTAGGCTCAAGATTATTTTGAATATTCTATTCAGCTGATATATATATTTGTAATTCAGTACCAAGCTATGTTATCTGGTCAACCGATTACGTCATTTATTCACAAGTGGTATGCGTTTCCTATGTAAGTATCTAATTTTTCTCTTTGTGTGTGAAATAACTACCGCACTTACTTTAAAGTTTCGCTTTCCTTTGTAAAATGTTATATCTCTTGAATACTGCGACTGTTTTTTAATTACTTTTTAAGTAGCTAATTAAGATGGACAGCCACAGGCACGTACAGGGTTATCAACGGCATGAAGGGATATCCCTCAACATCAGCTTTCGAATTACAAACAATCCAAACTTCTCTTACGATTCCCGATTGCGTATTAAAGAGAATGTGGAAGTCGTGATAGGTCGTACCTACATTGGGAAATTTGAGTGATTTTATATCAGCGACTTAAACATCACTAAAATCGCAACGGCCGCTTTAATGGCATCATCCTCTGAAATCACTCTTACCGGCAGGCACAGACACAATTGCAGCTCTCATTACAGGAACAATTAAGTGCGCTAATATGAACCAATGAGGCGGTGACTTGTGCTGAGACTAATTTGTAAGTGTGATTGTGATATGCGATTTTGATAATAGCTGTGTTTTTTTTACATCTATATGCGTTTACGCTTAAACTTTATTTGGACTGCTAATCGTCAAATTTTAAATACACCTCTGAAATTGCTGCGTATAAATTTTGCACTACTAAATTCCAATACGCATTATACTCAAATGTAACTGAAATATGTGTCTATGTTTCACCCTCTACACTAATTCTATGTATTCTATGCGTGTCCACTATTCATCGCAACTGATTCAACTATATGTTATACATTATGGCCCCCATAGGTTTGCGTCTCCGGTTTTAGGTACACCCTGTTCTGTAGCTAGTTATTTAACCACTGCCGCTAGATGGTTCTCCTAGCATTATCTAAGCGCGGACAAGCGTATTTTTACGCGCAAACGTAAACTTATACGCGTGTAAAAAAAAACACGGCTATTATTTCGCTTCTGTCACCGTTTACCACGGACACAGAAAATATCGCTGCGACTTAGATGACAGTCGCGGATCCCGTTCTGAAAAAGTAGCGGGATTTTACACCTCTATTTTCAATATCAATTTCTGGACTGAATAATTTAATGATATTTTAGAAAATTACCGTGTTTAAATTGTACTATTTTATTCAGCTGATACATAGAAACATCCGCAAGCAAATTGTGGTACTTTTGAGTACGTGCACTAGATTTGAAGATATTGTTTGGAGGGTCTTTTAAATAATTGTTAACATTTTAATACTCGGCTGAGCAGAGCTCAAAATAATCTGGGCGAAAAAAGAAATTTATTTAGCCATGTCCGTCCGTCAGTCCGTCCGTCCGTAAACACGATAACTTGAGTAAATTTTGAGGCATCTTGATGAAACTTGGTATGTAAGTTCCTGGGCGCTCATCTCAGACCGCTATTTAAAATGAACGAAATCGGACTACAACCACGCCTACTTTTTCTATATCGAAAATTTCGAAAAACCGAAAAAGTGCGATAATTCATTAACAAAGACGGATAAAGCGACAAACTTGGTAGGTGCGTTGACCTTATGACGCAAATTAGAAAATTAGTAAAATTTTGGACAATGGGCGTGGCACCGCCCAGTTTTAAAATAAGGTAATTTAAAAGTTTTGGAAGCTGTAATTTGGCAGTCGTTGAAGATATCATGATGAAATTTGGCAGGCACGTTACACCTATTCCGATATGTCTGCTAAAGAAAAAATTAGCAAAATCGGATGACGAACACGCCCACTTTAAAAAAAAAATTTTTTAAGTCAAATTTTAACAAAAAATTTAATATCTTTACAGTATATAAGTAAATTATGTCAACATTCAACTCCAGTAATGATATGGTGCAACAAAATACAAAAATAAAAGAAAATTTCAAAATGGGCGGGGCTCGGCCCTTTTTCATTTAATTCGTCTAGAATACTTTTAAGGCCATAAGTCCAAGAAAAATTTACCAATCCTTGTGAAGTTTGGTAGGGACATAGATTCTATGGCGATAACTGTTTTCTGTGAAAATGGGCAAAATAGGTTAAAGCCACGCCCAGTTTTTATACACAGTCGACCGTCTGTCCTTGCGCTCGGCCGTTAACACGATAACTTGCGAAAAAATCGATATTTCTTTACTAAACATAGTTCACGTACTTATCTAAACTCACTTTATCTTGGTATAAAAAATGGCCGAAATAAGACTATGACCACGCGCACTTTTTCGATATTGAAAATTACGAAAAATTAAAAAAAAATGCCATAATTCTGTACCAAATATGAAAAAAGAGATGAAACATGGTAATTGGATTGGTTTATTGGCGCAAAATATAACTTTAGAAAAAACTTTGTAAAATGGCTGTGACACCTACCATATTAAGTAGAAGAAAATGAAAAAGTTCTGCAGGGCGAAATCAAAAGCCCTTGGAATCTTGGCAGGAATACTGTTCGTGGTATTACATATATAAATAAATTAGCGGTACCCGACAGATGATGTTCTGGGTCACCCTGGTCCACATTTTGGTCGATATCTCAAAGACGCCTTCACATATACAACTAAGGGCTACTCCTTTTTAAAACCCTCATTAATACTTTTGATTTGATACCCATATCGTACAAACACATTCTAGAGTCACCAGTGGTCCACCTTTATGGCGATGTCTTGAAAAGGCTTCCACCTACAGAACTAAGGCCCACTCCCTTTTAAAATACTCATTAACACCTTTAATTTGATACCCATATCGTACAAACACATTCTAGAGTCAGGTCCACCCTTATTGCGATATCTCGAAAAGGCGTACACCTATAGAACCAAGGCCCACTACGTTTTAAACAATCATTAACACCTTTCATTTGATACACATGTCATACAAACACATTCCAGAGTTACCCTTTGGTTCATTTTGCTAAATGTTGATTTTACCTTATTTTGTCTCCAAAGCTCTCAGCTGAGTATGTAATGTTCGGTTACACCCGAACTTAGCCTTCCTTACTTGTTTTCCATTGTGTCTATGTCCTGTTTTCTTCTATGTACCTATATGTAAACAATAACCAAAATTAAAAAAAAAATTGGCTGCAGTTCGTGTTTTTAGCGAAAGAATTTGAATATGTAGAAAAACAATAGTATACAACAAATAAGTTAAACACATCGATATTTTCGGCATTCAATGCTTTCCGAGAAATAAATAATCAAACAGTTTCCTTAACTTCGAATACATACAGATGTCACTGTGCGATGCAGCCCAATCAAGGTTTTATTAGATCCAGATCATATGATCAGTTTAAATAACTACAGCGAAGAATCCAAAAGTGGATATACAGTTGCACTCATTATGTCATATTTAAATCTAAATACTTCCCCCTAACGCAAATATTTAAGACAAGACTTCTCTTTATCCGGGCTTGAACATTTTTCATGATCTTCCAAAAACTTCTAGACCGAACTTTGTTCTTCAACAATTTATCAGTATAAATATAAGGTACACCCTAATGTTTATAATTTTAACGAGTTTACTACATTTTTATGTAAATTTAAAATACATAGAACAGGTAAACACAAGTCATACAATTATGCAAATCATTTTTAAAACATTTTTCGATTAAATTTTTTTCACAGAAACAGCGTTTAGTCTAATCGCATTAGAAAAAATATATGTATATATACTTGTAATGATCTATGTACATATAAAATGTAAGGCGCGATAACCTCCGAAGAGATCTAAAGCCGAGCCTCTCTTCCAATTTGCGTCGTCATCCTATTTTTGTTTTCCTACAAATTGGCGGGATGGTACCTACTTGTTTAATGCCGACTCCGAACGCCATCTGCAAGGCAGATGAGTTTTCACTGAGAGCTTTTCATGGCAAAAACACAATCGGAGTGCTTGCCAAACACTGCCGAGGGGCGACACCGCTTAGAAAAATTTTCTTCTAATTGAATGAACTTGTTTCTAAAATTTTGATGTTGCTTTTCCCGGGGCTTGAACCCATGATCTTTGGTGTGGTAGGCGGAGCACGCTACCATCACATCACGGCGGTACATATGTTTGTGGTAAATACAAATCGTTAGCTTCATTCACAAAAGCTCTAACCAAAAAATTTAAAATTTTACAGGAGAGGAAAGGACAATGCAGCGAAGACAACGAAGATAATCCAAATAAGGTCATTGACCTTTAAGTTGTTCTGCTAAAATGCTAATTAATACAAATACAAACAAAAGAATTTATGTTAACCACTTAAAACTTAGTATAGGGGTTAAAAGGAACACAAAATTAAAACGTTTCGAAAAATTTTGCTTGTGCAGTTTCAGTACCCAAATCTTGTGAAAGTTCTGCTACTTTGTCTAAAGGTTTTGTAGAAAAAGTGAAAAGGGATGCCCTGAGAAGGGAGACAGAAGTGATGCTGGTCAAACTCGAATCCGGCAATTATCCTATCCAGACCAAGTTCTCCTAAAACCTTAAGCTTGTTCCTCCAGTAGTATGCGCTTTTTTGTTAAAAAGCATATTCATAACTGTTCTGCGTAACAAACTCATCTTACAGCAACTTTATTATCAGCCAACCATAATTGTTAGTTTTTAGGACTTCTTTCGAAGATCTTGCTGACAATTCTCGGAGTGGATATGCCGAATAGGACGGAAGCTTCATTTTATAATGTATTATAAGGGTTTTGTGTTTATTGAGTATAAAATAAAACCGTTTAAATACAGTTTACAAAAACAAAGCTAATGTCAATATGGTGTGGTTGAAAACCACTAAACATAAATGATTTTAACTGAGTTATCTGCGGCTACCATGGGCCAACTAAGAGATATTATGTGCATTAATATTTACATATATACATACATACGTACCCATTTGTTAGGGTTTTTCCTCTTCAAATGATTTATTTTTTCTTTGTAAGGCTTAAAAAGTTAATAGAAAATAAACTCATACAGCTCATAATTTTTTTTTTTGTTCTTATATGTAGCAAATTTGATGAACTACAATAGCTTTGTACTAATTTTTCAGCAAAAGCAAATAATAAAACATATATTAAATGTGTAATACAATAAATGCGAATTGTAGTACATAGGTTAGGTTGAATAGACCGGTCAATAAAGACCTCACATAGACTGAATTTGTCCATAGTGTTACCAGCACTGAAAAATCCCAATTAGAAATCAAGACTTACGTTATAAAATAACACTGTCGTTTTGGCAAATACTACAAGCTTTCTAAAACCTACCTTTTTAGCTGCCTCGAGATCTGGCAACTCTGCCGCTCTAGTAGCTGGAGCCTGTACCTAAAAGTTAAACAAAGTACAACCTTGCTTGATTATTCCATGAGTGGCCATTGAAAGGCGAATATTGTTCCGAGTATACCATGTAAATCTCTCCAAGTCGTTTGTTCGGAGAGTGGAATTAAATTTCCCGCACTTTAGCAGTGATGCTCTTGCTGGCTCGACATCTCAAAACATTCAATATCAGAGTTTCACGCATTCAGTACACGGTTTATTGCGGGCAAGGTTGACTTTGAATAGATTTTTGTACTAATTTATCATAAGAAACACATTTATTAAATAGCAATTCAAAATTAAAGTTATTTAATTGAAGTGTTTGATCTGAAATTGGCCCTTAGCGTTATTTATTATTTTCTTAAAATTATCACATTTTTAGGTAGGGCAGGGAGAAAAAAAATGGCATGAATATGAGCTACTCTAATGTGAAAATCAGTGTAAGAATTTCAATAGTAGTAGATTAACTACTTTTTTGAGAGAATTTAAAAATGTACTAAGCTTTAGTCAGGACCTACGATCTTTCAGAAAGAATCAACAAAGTATCGAAGAAAATCAATGTCTTTCCAATTGTTATTTAAGGGTTCCAAAAAACGGCTGGCCTGGTTTAGTTTGCACAAAAATTCTCTACTTAATTGGAACTAAGCAAACATTGAACGATTTGCTGTTATAAAATCACATTGAAGTTATTTCAGTTATTTCATAAACTATATAACTATGGTAAAAACATACATTTTACTAAAATTGAATTCAAAAAAAAAAAATCGGTAACATATAAAACGGTCAAGAAATAGTGAACAAAAAAAA
The DNA here is from genome assembly GCF_040869045.1 of Eurosta solidaginis. NCBI lineage: Eukaryota > Metazoa > Arthropoda > Insecta > Diptera > Tephritidae > Eurosta > Eurosta solidaginis. The sequence goes on from NC_090319.1 coordinate 393,083,060, forward strand.
AGTGAAGGTTTTATTTATTCTCTTGAAAAATTTCAACGCTTTCTACTACTGTTTTAACTTTATTACATTATTTATTCAGGAAGAATTGGAAAGTTGCAAAAGATTTGAAATTTTCACTGAGAATCTTTAAAAAAAAAGGCCAGTTAAGTTTAACATTAAACAGATTGATCTTGTATTTAGTTTAGATTTGGAATATGTAATACTACGGAAATCTCATTTTTACTATGATTTTTAACTAAGGTAGTTTTAACACTGCTGCAAAGATATGTATGTATAAAGAGTTAGAGCCGGGTTTGATATGCAAATTAAGCTGATTTATATATGTTGGTACTTCCAATGGCCAATTGTTAAGCCATTGAGCGGACAGTTAGAATGTCACTATCAAAAAATAAAAAATACAAACTTAGATAAATAGTAGTACAAATGAGAGCAACTTTTTTTATGGGCAGTTAAAGTTCGTAAAGAATAAACCGTACATACATTAATAGTAATTATATTTACATTATGTATGTACCTATATAAACATCAACATAAAATAAAGGTTGAAATTAACGCACAGCGGTTAAATGAATATATTCATTTCAACTGATTTCAAGTTCATGAGAAGAAGTGAAGTAAATTAACATTGTTAGCAATGTTTTTATTACTTAAAAAACAAAAAACTACTCGTAGGAAGTATACGAAAGTGGCGTACCACAATTTTAGAGAAGAATCTTCTCCTTATATTAAGGTGTGGTATTGGCATATATGGTTTCTTCCAGTCATAAGCTGTTAGTAAACAAATTTCAGCGCACAAAAAATCATATTTCGACAATTTAATTGAAAAAAAGTATTGTTGGTTGGTTTTCTTTCTGGTTCCTCATGATAGATAAATAAATTAAAAATTAAAAACTGCTTCAAATAAATGTTTCCATACATTTAAAACGCAAAGCGGGCAATCCCCGCTTAATTCATACAATTTTTCTGTTTTTTTTTTCTTTGTTTCTTCACAATTTGACCCATTTGGCTCAATGTGTTTGCACCTTCTATTTTAAATTACTTTTTATCTAATTAATGTGCAAAAATCGCAAAACGTGACTGGGTAAATGTCAAGCAGACACATTTTTTGCCTATGTACCTCAGTATGAATGGCAAACTACTTTGCAGGTGCGCACCCAATAAACGTTTCAGATGCCTTTCGTTAGCAGCCAGGTAAATTTGAATGTCGATCTCCGTACTTATATTAGTAAGTATGTATGTACACATGTACCTATGTTTACTCACTTAGACCCGGCTCTCCAATACAAGTTTAACTTAGTTTGTCGTTTAAATTACGCTTAAATTTATTATGCAGTTTTTCAGGCAGCTTTAACAGAAGTTTAAAAGGACTGGTCGATCTGGGAGGTCTAAAATCTAGTTAACCTATCAGCTACAAGTACACACATTTGTTCTGATTGCAACATAAGTATAAAATGAACGGGGAGATTTAAGGCCGAGCTTCTCTGAAATTTGCATCGTGCACCTCTTAATTTTTCCTACATGTTTTAGGCCGACGCCGAACAGCATCCGAAAGGCAGATGAGTTTTCACTGTCACGGCGGCTGCCGACATAGAAAATCTGTTTTATACTTTTTTACTAATTTGATCACAGCGTTTTCGTATCTACAAATTATCTAGATAATGAAAAATCCAGTGTCGCCATAAAAAAAGGTCTACCACAAACGCGGCCTTTAACTGTGACTTAAAAACTGCTCTGTAGTTTGACTGGAGTTTAAATTCGAGGCAAACTTAGTTTAGGCTTAGCTCAACCGCCTTTTGAAAAACCGGTCCTTAATCTAGAGAACATCATTTTTTTGCCATGTTCGGTTTATAGGCAAGCTCACCTAACTTCTTACTTGACTAAAGCTAAGTTTGATCACATTAGCTACAATTTTTTAGATTAGATTACTGAGATTTTGAAGTACTTCTTCTTTAATATTCGAGCTATATAGAACAGCATCAAGAAAAAAAGTTGTGCCTGGTTTCACAGCACTGGCACAGAATAACTAATTAAGATAATAAAAGGACTAGAACGCGGGTTGTGTGGAAATTAGAGAAAAAAGGAAAAGGAGAACGGAAAGTGTATCAGGAAAAAAAAATCCCTATGGAACCTGCAGAAGAAAAGAAATTTATGAAAAAGTAAAAGCATCTAACACATCCCCACTAAACCTTAGTTAGTTGTTATTGAAGAGAGTTCGAAAAGTAGAGAAAACGGTGCATGACCGATAAAGGTAAGACACAAGAGCTTTGAGCAATGCATGTCAGCAAATACATATATACATACATATCAACTTTAAATGCACAAACCTTTAATTTATTGCATTTAAGAAAATGACAATATTATTATAATAGCACAAAGTTAAGGAGCTGCATAAAGAATCAACCGTTAAAGCCAAACCACAAACTTTAATAAAATGAATAATAATACTTACAGTATATCTTCAAAGATGTATAATATTAGGTACTATATACGTAAATATGTATATATGTATGTACCAGGCATGCTTAACGAACGAAACGATATCATTTCGTTACGATAATCAACGCTAATAAACGGAACGAAGTCACTTCGTTTCGTTTATTAACGTTAAGATCGTCAAATTAACGTTAATTTGACGTTCTTAACGTTAATAAACGAAACGAAGTGACTTCGTTTCGTTTATTAGCGTTGATTATCGTAACGAAATGATATCGTTTCGTTCGTTAAGCATGCCTGGTATGTACAAGTATAGGTGGTACACATTAATATACATACAAAGTTTTTGTGGCTGGATGACAATACCGTAATGTCGTGGTGGTGTAACACACCTTAATAAATGAAAAAAATATATATATATACATATATATTCAGATATTACATGTGTACATATTACGACCACAAGTACCTACTATTCTACGATGGTAAGATTTATCATTTTTATCTTAATTGCGAAATGTAGATTTATTTATAAGTAACACTATATGTATCTGTTCATATGTGTATTATTTTAATACCGCTCCTTTTATATTTAGCAACCATTTTATTTTTATTTATTTACATATTTATTTATAAGAATGGTTGTGCATAGCACTTTGCATTAATTGAGTTTCGTTTGGTTCCCTCCCAGAGTTTGATAACGCTGACAAAAATGTTCTTAATGAAATATAGTAATTATGCTTTGGGACTATGAGATTGCATGTTCTGGGTGATTGCGCAAATGATAACTTTTCGAAAAGTATTTCGGAATTTTAGTGTTAATAAGCTTTTGCAAGAAAAAAACATTCAAACATTTCATTCAGGTAGCTTATAACTTATTTATAATATATGGTAGAATATATGTATGTACGCCTAAGAGTACCTATCTGAGACATCTATTTATGTTCAATCCAAGTTTTCGTTCAGATACACTATCTAGCTGACCGTAATTGAGTTCACGATAAGAAAACGGTGTTATATATACTATGTTCAAACAGAAAAATAAATTGAGGCTATTTCGATTTAAATTGAGTGGTGTTCATACAACTCTATTTAGCTTACACAATAGTAATTTGATAGCTGGTTGGCTCATGTCTACAGTAACAACATATCTTTGTTGAGACTGTCAAAATGTGAGTGTTGGTATTAGGTGAATGGAATGGAATGAAAACATAAAACTTTGAAATTTTTGTGTGTTGTAAGAAAATGTATTCAATGTTTTGGTTTCATTTTGATTTTGCCATCTTCTTTTGACAATCCCTACCCCAGTGAATGAAAGACATAAAATCAGCTGATGAGATGAGCCAACCATATAGTTCAGCCATTCGTAACTGACGTTTAAATATACTCAATAAACATACTTTACAATGTTGCATTTGTATTTTGAAACAATTTATTACGCAATTTTTTTTAAATTGGCAATTTATTATTACAATTTATTATATGACAAATTGCGTAATAAATTGCCCAAACAGTATAAATTGTCAATTTGGTGTGTGGTTGAACCTAGTAATAGTATAGTAGTTCTCACCAAACGCAATTTCGTGCCCGTGAAGGATATTTTACAAAAACGGTTTGGTTTATGATCAGAGCACCCAGAATATGAATTAACTTAATAACCAAGGTTAATTAAAACTGAATCAAAATTTATAAATTACTTTTCCATAATACTTAGATTATAAATTATTCAATTGTTGTGAAATAAATTTATGAAAATAAATTTAAATTGTTGGAATTGACCCAAATAGTAATTGTGTGGAGATCATTATTGACTTTAACTATCAAGTCTTTAGATATACCTATTGCGCTAGAGAGACACACACATACATACATATGTATATCTCCGATGAATAAATAATAAAAACAATACACAAATTTGTTTGATATTATTTAGGAAGGCATAAGCTGATTATGATTCGAATCGGAACTGGCCGACTTGACAAAGAATACACGTCCCGGTTCAAAATTTATTCATGCTTAAATATTTATAAAAGATACTAACTCAAAATTTATTTAAAAAAGGGCATTTCAATTTTTTTCATTAATATCTTATCTCAACTCAAAGTGTATTGAATTTATGCAGTCGATATAAAAATCATCTTGGTGACAGGAATTTCTTGCTTTTTCACTCACGATTAGTAACTCCAACACAATTATGAAAAGCTACAAATTAGCTTTGTAAAAGTTCAATACATTTTAAATTGTAAATGTTGTTGTCGAGTGACGTTTTCTTAAAATTTAGTTTTTCCATTCTACTGTCAAATATATTTGGATTGAGTTAGCAGGTTTCTCAGCATCATCAACGATATACTAGTATTGAAAATCAGATTATAACCACGCCCACTTTCAAAAATTTCGTGAAATGATGCTTGACGATTGGACTCTATAACGAAAAATATTTACTTTAATTTTGTAAAATGGGAATGGCACCGCCCACATTTAGTAAAAGACAATTTAATAGTTTTGTAAGCCGTTGATATCATTTTGCAATTTGGCACAAAATTGGTAATATATTGGTAAAAAAATTGTAAATCCTTCTGGTCCACTTCTTTTCAGTTATTCTCTCCACAAAACGTATAATGCCATAAAAAGAATTATCGACTGGATACTTTTTACTGTGTTAGCATCGATACTTTGATCCGAGTATTTTAAATGAGTACCGGTAATAATACTATTTCTAAAAGTTGTATCACTAGTCACGATATATATTAAGCCAGTTTAGAAGGACTGAACTGACTATCTGTTTTTCCATTATTTGCTTTGTTTCATATTTCCTTGATTATTACACAAATATGGGTGGCTAAATTAATTTTGCCATAATGGACGAATTGCACAATAACATATGCATTAATTAAATTACGTAAAATTATTATAGCATGATGCGCAACATTAAATTGCGAGTGTGAATTTTGGTGTTATAAACAAATGCCTCAAACAACGTTAGCGAACAACAACTACGTTACGATATTGTGATAGTAAACCACATGCACAGATATATACGTACTAGGGCGGGTCGATTTAAAAATCGCTCATTGCTCTATGAAAATCGTATTCTAGGGATCAAAATAAGAAACTTTGCCGAAGGAACCATACCTCTAAAACGAATTCTGATGTCGCCCCCCCCCCCCCCCCTTTGGGTCAAACTTTTGGGTAGGGGCAATTTCAATTCTACCTGCTGTGTCTTGTGGTGGCTTAAAAAAATAACACAAGCAATTTTACGATCTGCAATTGTGTCACAGTGATACCTTCATTTTTTAAAACGGTTGAATAAAAAACCCACACAGCTATGTTTACGACATGCAAATGCATCACAGTGATGCCTTGGTTTTAAAAGGGGGTTGTAAAAACGCTAATTTCTAATAATTTTTTTTTAATTTCTTTTCTATTACTAAGTTAAATTCATTTTTTCATTTACATATGTTCTGACTAAATAAATTTCTAAAGAGAAAAATAAACTCCAAAAAGAAAAAACAGGCATTTCAAAGTGGGATTTTTCAAAATTTGCCCCTACGACCCAAAGGGGGGACATCAGAATTCATTTTAGAGGTATGGTTCCTTCGGCAAAGTTTCTTATTTTGATCCCTAGAATATGATTTTCACAGATCAATGGGCGATTTTTTTGCCTCCCCACAAATCGACCCGACCTAATACGTACATATGTATGTACTATAGAGAGGTCCAATTTGTAGGGAGCGAAATTTTCGAACATCGTTCCTAGCGAATTCGGATGCTACATAAAATTCTAAGGAAATAAAATTTTCGAAACACACATTTGGGCTCTCTGTCACATCTGAAAGGAACATTTTCGAAAAATAATTGATCAACACTAATATGAATAAATAAATAAATGCAAGGCACGATATCCTCCGAAGAAATTTTAGGCCTATCTTCTCTTCCAGTTGTTGTCGTGTTCCTTTTAATTGGCAGTCTGCAAGGCAGGTGAGTTTTCACTGAATTTTCATGGCAGAAATACATTCGGAGTGTTTACCAAATCACTGCCGAGGGGCGACCGCGCTTACACACTTTTTTTCTAATTGAAAAAACGTCTTCTGAATTTTCGATGTTGCTTTGCCGGGAGCTGCACCCACGATCTTCGCTGTGGTAGGCAGACCACATCATGGGGGCCGCCGTTTTATTTACTGAAAATCTAATATTCAGATAAGTACGATAGTTTTAGAGCGATCATATTTCATTCCGCGGGTTTCACATCAGAAACTCCCTCCAGTAAAAAATTAATCTCTCTGTTTGAAAAGGGTACCCTAGGCTCGTTTAGATGCATTTAAAATACAGAAAACTATCGTATGCCAGTTGAATTAAGAATTATCGTATTAGCGATACATCTTTAGCTTCACCAGAAGGGAATGCTATTTTCAACTGCTTCCCAAATCTTATTTGAGCTGACAAAAACTGCTTAAGAAAATTTTGATTTGATATTTAGCTTGGAACGTGCGGAAAACCGAATTGAAACCAACATTTTCCCACGCCTTTTAAAATTTCGAGCTACGAATAATGTTAATAATTTTTTATATACATAAGTATATGTATAAGTACGTACATATGTATAATATCTCGCATATATTAATTGCACAAACTGCCATTGGGGTTAATAATGCTTCAAACTTCCTTATTTTACTTTTAATATTTTAATGTATAAATGAGTACTAAAGATTTCATGGAGATTAATAGGTATAAAATATCGTAAGAAAATGAAGTCCCGACAAATACATTTGTATATAATGCGATGATCATTATTTATTAAAAACAACTGCCATGTTTCAGGAAATGATTGGCAAACGTTTATTTTCCAACTTATTTGAAGAAGCAACATTCAAGTTTATGAGGTTAAAATATTCAATAATAGAGCATTGCTCAAGACTGTTTTATATTGATATCAAAATAATTATCGCCTATGCATTTTATAAAGAAAGGTTTGGTTAAAAAAATGTGTGTGTAGAATATTTAGTACGGTGATTTTTTTTCGTAGTTGTGATGATAACTTATGTCAAACTCATGACAGTCACATTCTTTTCTGCTTACTTTAATGCAGAGCTTTTTGATTAATTATATACTTCTCGGATTATGAGCAAATACTTTCATTGGACAGTTTAAATTAAAATCTCATTAATAAAGGTCAATTGCACACAAAAGTCGAAATTAAAAACAAAACAAAAAGCAAATGATATAAAGTAAGTATTACGCGTTTGTGTTTAGCGAAGCGCAACAATTGTCAAAATATTAATGAAAGTTGCTATCAATTTCAAACTACCCTTTGGGCAAATGATGACAACTGGAAAGTTGCACTTGGTTTTCATCGTTAGATCTGTTCTTGCATTTTCGTGAATATTAATAATTCAAAGAATTTGACATATCATAACCTAAACATTTCTAAAAGTACAAGGCAATATATTCAAAAACGGAATATAATGTAATTACAAGTACTTCTGTACGTAAACTATACAAGTTAAACTAAATTTTTAGTTTATAAGCTTACAGCAACATTACTTAAAGCTATTCAAGAAAGAAATTATTAAATATAACGCGTAAATGAAACAGCCCTGCAGTTATTCCCAATATAGTGCCAAAGTAATCCTGGAATAATCATCTTCCTAAGATCCCGAAACAGCCCGGAAATAATGCAGAAAAAATCCTGGAATTACTCTGAAAATATTCCCTTAACTTTTTTTGTAAATTTAAGTAAAACCAATTTGATATCTTTTCGACAAAATACGAGAATTTTTCGAGTCAGCCGGAGTAATGTCTGTGTGTTTTTATATCGATAATTGAATTGATTTCTTTTTGGAAGAGATTCGATTTTTTCTATCCAACGTGTGCTCTAAAAGTTTCCTAAAATTTTAAGCAAAACTATGGAAACAGAATTTCATGAAAATTGTTTAAAAGAATTAAAATCTCAAGATTTCTGAACTTGTTAAAACGAAAGTTATTAATTCTTTTGATGGAAATTTATGTAAATTATCTTATAAAGGTTCATGTTCTCTGGGCCCTTGACAGGTCTGCCGTCATTGTCTTTCTTAAACACCAGTACTTTCCGATGCCCTTTACGATAACAATTGGTCACCCCAATAACATCTTTATGTTAAAGTTGGGGTTATGTTTCATGTGTAATAGAACCAGGACTGTGATATCTGGGTAACATTTATTTGGTGATCAGTATGCGATACATCACGTACCTCTACCTGGAGGGTAGTTCTTTATTACAATAAAAATGTATGAGCTACATTAATCTGTATACTACAAACATAAAAAGTTTATGTATTTTGCACAATGTGTACAATGTTTTGTGTACATATTCGAATTTATAAGATGTGAAACCAAAATTTCCCATACAATTTTTATAGTAAACTGAAAAGCCCGATGCGGACACCTAGATCAAAAGGGAGCTAACTCAAAAGTCTAAAATTTTGAAGCTATGAGTACCACCGGGTTTCTTAATTTAATACCTCCACTTATCAGCGAGAAAAGGCTTTGTTAAAAATAAAAATTGCATTGGCGCATATGAGGGAAGCAGAGAGTTTTTCTCGTTTTCTCGTCGATCATAGTTAACACGTATACAGGCAATTATAATTAATAGTGATTATTAATTTATATTAATCACAAAAAAAATTAAAAAATTAAATAAATAAATCTTGAAATAATAAAAATTGTCTTTAAAATTTTAATGCTATGGCATTCACGTCCACGAATGTGATGAAGCCATGTATTGACATCTAAAAAGAAATTCGAGCGTTGCGCCAAAGAAAAACAAAATAATTTTAAATATCCTTACATTCACACTTGCATACATACATTAATCTGCGCATATTCACACATCTGTATAATCATAGCTGCCATAACATTAAAGCAACAAATGTCAAGCCGAATAATTTAGCAGAATCTAAATGCCGACAAACATGCGTGATAGGAGAAATAGTACCGACCATGGGAAGGTAATATGACTCTGAAATGTCTTCGTTCCTTTTGTTGAGATTCGAATTGTAGTTGCTAAAACATTTTATACAAATGCAATTTCGTCCCACAAATTTACCCTGCAATGACAATTTAACACATTGGCTGACAGCACATTGGAGTGATTACAACCAAAATCCTTCTCTATTAGCCAGAGTATACGGAGTGATGATGTAAAAGACCTGCGTTCATATGAGCATGTTGGAAGTTGGCTACCTATAGGCAATACGGATATCAAAGCTATATTCGGAGGTCCGATATAGAGAGAGGTGATATCCCGACACATGCAAGAAGCTATTTCACTTGAGTTTGTGACGGTTTTTCGTCTAAAAAGTTAATGGCAAATGTAGAGGGGAGCTACGAAATTGTTAGTTCTTATCAGAGTAACAAGTAATATTTAAATTAAGGAGGTGCCATCAAGAACTTGGTCATATTTTGGTGTGAGTGATGAATTGTGTTGTGGGTCTAATATTTTTTTAACTCTTCAACTAATTTTTCGGTTTGGTATTCATCTGCGTTCTCTCCTTTTAATTTTCAAGATAACATGTCTGCAGGAAGCCAAGGTACCTTTCCCATAATTAACGTTGTGAATATGTCAGTTGGTAGTTGGCCAAATTAGTTAAGAAAGGAGAAAATTTAGATAGCCACATATGTTTACGTAGATTCCCTTGGTGTTGTGTTATCTCGTCGTAACTGACGAAGTTCGTGCATTTTGAAAGTCACTAGCACCAAGATTTTTTAAAAATAGATGCTTAGTTATTAAAAAATTTTATACACAGAGTATATTAACTTTGATAGGATAATGGTTGGCTGTGTAGAAATTGACTTCCATGTATCAAAATTATCAGTATCGAAAAAAAATTTGATTGAGCCATGTCCGTCCTTCCGTCTGTCCATTAACACGATAACTTGAGTAAATATTGAGATATCTGATATTTTCACCAAATTTGGTACACGAGCTTATCTGGACCCAGAATAGATTGGTATTGAAAATGAGCGAAATCGGATGATAACCACGCCAACTTTTTATATATATAAAATTCTGATAAACACAAAAAACTTGATTATTTAGTAAATAATATAGCTAGAATGTTGAAATTTGACATGTGGACTGATATTGAGATTCTTGATAAAAATTTGAAAAAATTTTTTTAAATGGGCGTGGTATCGCCCACTTGTGATAAAATCAATTTTACAAATATTATTAATCAAAAATCGTAAAACTTATCGTAACAAAATCCGGCAGAGAGGTTGCCTTACTATAAGGAATACTTTGAAGAAAAATTAACGAAATCGGTTAAGGACCACGCCCTCTTTTATATATAAAAGACTAGAAGACCCAGCAGACGTTGTCCTGCCCTAAACTTGGCCTATCTGCATACATTTTAATAAGCTTTTTCCGTCTGACTCTGCTCTCCACCCCCTCCCCCCCCCCCCTCTTCGCTTTTTCTTAATCCTTTTATTCCCTCCTCCCTCCGTATTTTTCGCTTCATCTATCTCCATATACGTCTCATTCTATCTCTTTCTCAATCTCCTTCTCTCTTCTCTCTTCTCTCAATTTCTTCTCATTCTTCTGCATCCCTTATTGCCTGTCCAAGAGGGTGGTATGTATTTTATTCCAATCCCAGTCCCAGTCCCACTCCGAGTCTCAGTCCCAGTCCTAGTCCTAATCCCAGTCCCAGTCCGTCTCTGGATAATATATTACTCTGTACTAAAGCACTCATCAATAGCTTTCATTTAATATCCATATTGTATAAACACTGTCTAATCATTAACTGGCCCACGTTTTGGCCTATATCTCGAGACCCTAGTCTAATCAACAGCTTTCATTTGATATCCACATTCTATAAACACATTCTAGGGGTACCCAGGTCCACGTTTTGGCCTATATCTCGAGACCCGAATCACCCAGGGGTATGAAAATTACCCTCTAATAAAACACTAATCAACAGCTTTCATTTGATATCCACATTCTATAAACACATTCTAGGGGTACCCGGGTCCACGTTTTGGCCTATATCTCGAGACCCGAGTCACCCAGGGGTATGAAAATTACCCTCTAATAAAGCACTAATCAACAGCTTTCATTTGATATCCACATTCTATAAACACATTCTAGGGGTACCCAGGTCCACGTTTTGCCTATATCTCGAGACCCGAATCACCCAGAGGTATGAAAATTACCCTCTAATAAAGCACTAATCAACAGCTTTCATTTGATATCCACATTCTATAAACACATTCTAGGGGTACCCAGGTCCACGTTTTGGCCTATATCTCGAGACCCGAATCACCCAGAAGTATGAAAATTACCCTCTAATAAAGCACTCATCAACAGCTTTCATTTGATATCCATATTCTATGAACACATTCTACGGGTACCCGGGTCCACGGTTTGGCCTATATCTCGAGACCCTAGTCACCTATATTTCAAGTTAGATCAGACTACACACGGGGTGCAAAACAAATTCAAAATCGGTTGAGTAGTTTAGGAGTCCATTGGCCTCAATTGTGTGACACGTTTTTTTTATATATTAAGAAGAAGAAGATTTTCAAAAGGGTTGTGGACGAATAAAATAAGCTATATCTTTGCAAAAAAGAGCTCTATATCAGTGGTATTTCATTTCCCAAGGGGATTTATAACAGTAAATTTGAAAAACTTAAAAAAGGGGCGATTATGACTAAGCAATTTTCTATGTTTCGGAAGTCATAACTCGAAGAAAAATTTACATATCGTAACAAAATTGGGTACACATATTTTCCTTATAGCAGACAATATTTCTAGAAAAAATGGAGGGGATCGGTTAAAGAACACGGCAACTTAGGTATAAAACAAGTTTAAAAGGGTCGTAGACTAGAATAATAAGCTATAACTTAGCAAAAAATAGTTTTGAATCAATGATATTTCACTTATCAAGTTTTATTGTAAGAGGACAGGGGGGGGTGGGACATTTTCTTTTTAAACGGGCGTTGCCACGTGTTATATAGAAAAGTAATTTAGCTGAAATGAAATGTACAATTGAAGCTCACGCTGAGTATATAATGTTCGGTTACACCCAAACTTAGACACCTTTACTTGTTTATTTTAAATATACATTTAAATAGCGCTATTATTTTGCCGCCGGTTGTAGGTAAGTGTGAATTTACGTATGTATATTTAAACGAACTTTATAGTTTTTCTTCACTTTCGTTTAAATTTTTCTTCCTGTATTTATAAATTTTGTTTCCGTCAGCAAATTAATTCAAGTCAAACAATTTTTTTATTGCTGACAAAGCTGAGCTTTTTGGAGCACATACTTAACTCATTATTTAGCCTGTGGCAGGGCACGAAAATAAACTTTAAAAAATTATTTTCATTCGTTCATCGCTCATCTTATCATTTATGCTTTCTATAGTTTTGTACACTTTGGAAACGTTTTATCATTTGCATCTGAACTTTATATATATAGATTTCTTAGTTTCATTGAAAGGAAAAATCATTTGTTTGGTCAAAATCAAATTCAACAAATATATTCATTCGACAAGGTCTCCCGACCTATATATGTAACTATGAGTACATACATATAAGTTAATATTTACAATACAATGTGGATAAGATTGGCACTTGGAATGGGAAGGTTTGATATTAAGCTGAACTCCTTGAACATTGGATTAAAAAAATAAATACAATTTCGTCCCCTGTCCTGTAGGCGACTGAAGCAGTTAATTGGGAGTAGTTTGATTTGCATTAATGTACTCGTAATCGAGTTGAATGACTTAGAAATACATCTACACTGCGTGGTACATAAATGTGTCTGCACTTACATATGTGTATATGTTTGCATGAAGGCCTAAGAGCGTTTCAGATTAGTACATATTTTTATAGTGGCATACATTTTTACTTTTCTAGTATTAAGTAAGTTATAGATGTAAAAATGTATAGTCTTTACAGAACCCAACCAAGAGAATCAAGCTAGGTATGTAGTCAAATGAAAGCAAATCTGCATACATATCTCGATTGGCCGTGCGGAGCGAGATGCTTGAAGAACAGCTTATATCCAAACTCAATTCAAAGCTGGCTCGGGATAACAAGTGAATTCGTTTTAAAACAATTAATTATCACCTTTTTTCCGAGAACTATACCAGAGACGGACTGGGACTGGGATTAGGACCACCCTCTGGGACTGGCAATAAGAGATGAAGGAGAATGAGAAGAACTTGAGAGAAGAGAAAAGAGGGTAGGAGAAGGAGACTGAGAAGGAGACAGAGTGGGACGAAATAGAGATA